>NW_008236973.1:4605121-4642571 GCF_000691975.1 Corvus brachyrhynchos | reverse complement strand
CGCTGCCACGCTGCCCGAGCCTCCGCTGTGCCGCCGCCACCTGGGCCCGACTTAGAGCTCTGACAAGGCCCCGGCGTCTCACAGGCTGCTCCCCACTGACTGGTTCTCTGAGAGGAGCTGGCAAAGTGTTGAAGGGGCAGAGTATCTCCTCAACAAGTTTGCTGATGACACAAAGCCGGGAGGAGTGGCCGATACCCCAGAGGGCTGTGCAGCCCTTCAGACGGCCCTCGGCAGGTTGGAGAGAGGGTCAGAGAACTGTCTGAAATTCAACAAAGGCAAATGCAGGGTCCTGCACCTGGGCAGGAATAACCCTGGGCACCAGCACAGGCTGGGGGCTGAGAGCGGCTCTACGGAGAAGGACCAGGGGGTCCTTGGACCACAAGCTGTCCATGAGCCAGCATTGGGGCCAAGATGGCCAGTGCTGTCCTGGGATGCATTAGGAAGAGCAGCAGCAGGTCGAGGGAGGCGATCCTGCCCCTCTACTCTGCCCTGGTGAGGTCACATCTGGAGTGTCCAGTTCTGGGCTGGTGAGCACAAGAGACGTGAAGCTGCTGGAGAGGGTCCAGCAGAGGGTGACAAAGAGGGTAAGGTGACTGGAGCATCTCTCTTAAGAGGAAAGGCAGAGGGAACGGGGACTGTTCAGCCTCGAGAAGACATGACTAGGAGGGCACCTTATTAATGTGTATAATTATCTAAACAGGGGGTGCTGAGAGGATGAGTCCAGACTCTTCTCAGAGGTACCAACAACTAAGACATGAAGCAAGAGGGGAAGAAACTGATGCACAGGAAGCTCCACCTGAATATAAGGAAGAACATCTTTACTGTGTGGGTGACCACACACACTGGAACAGATTGCCCAGAGAGGTTGTGGAGTCTCCCTCATTGGAGATATACAAGAACCATGTGGATTGCACTCTTATGCCATGTGCTCTAGGACGACCCTGCCTACGCAGGGAGGTTGGGTGAGATGACCCACTGTAATCCCTTCCACACAATTTACCCATTCTGTGATTCTGTGAAAGTGAGCTGGTTCCAGCTGCTAAATGCTGTTAAAAGGAGAACACTAAATGCTCTTTCTACACAGTGGCTGTGGTTACCACTAGTGTTACAGGATTGCAAATGTCAGGATGAAAGAGGAGGTGGAAGCAGTAACAAATAGAAGGATAATCCCCTTACTAAGAGAATGATGTGTGCCAATCTGTTTGCAGCCTCTTTTTTGCAGTAGAAAACATACACTGGGAATTTGTGGTTGTCAGCCTTCACGAGCACCCCTGTGAGGCTCCCCAGGTGCACTTGCCAGTGGGGTTTAGGTGGTTGACCATTGGCCCATATAGTTCTTTTCTTTGGTATATTTTACACCAGCGATTCATTGGTATTTTTACATCAGATTCCCTACTTCCACACGAGGATTTTTCCTCATGTGGCTACACTTCACTTTTGTTTATCCATTTACATTCTTCCACTTTCTTTACTGTCAGAGACACTCCAGATTTATGACAGGTTATTATTACAAATCATTGGAACGTTACTGCTGTGGAAATGGGCTGTACCAAAGATGATACAATGGTTTGAAGGGAAGGCTTGAAAATGCAGGCAAGATTAAAATAGGGTAAGTGAAGGAATGGGCTTGCTTTCTGGTTTTTGGAAGCTTGTAGAGATGATACAGAGATAAGAAAGGGCTGAGGAGAAGCAAAAGCTGAGATGCTGTGAGAGAAATCTGGTACATTCCAACACAGTTATGTTTAGGTAATACCAGCATGATATTTTGATAATAACAGAGTCATCTGGCAAAAAACTGTATTACTCTTCTAAGTCTATCAGAAGGCTGTAACTTCCTGGTGGAGACACTGAAATATATTTTCACAAATCTTAAAATGAGATTATGCATTTAAGAAGATACTAAAAGCTCTTGAGGGAGTCTCCACCTTTTGAAGTAGAGTAGTATTCTGTTTCCTGCTCATTGGTTGATGAAGTTAGAAAATACGTTTGTAGAAAACCAAAGTGGACAAAATGGCATTATTTTAAACTGGAGTAAAACATTCAACATAACACAGAGGAAGCAGATGTCAAAGGATGGACAAATCTGTAAATATTATGGAAGTAGCTTTTAAGTAGGGGAAAAGAAATTAAAAACCCTGTGTTGTGGATAGCAGCAAGATTTTTGGCGGAGAACTGAAGGGCTGAATTAAGAAGACTGATAGCAGCGCAAGAGACATGGAACAAAGAGGACTTTTAAAACATTTTGAATGCCTTTGAAGCATTCCTTAGTGATGGTGTAGCCATCTGTTGATTGACATGTTGAAGACAGGTGGCAAGAAGGGGATCAGAGAGTGACTTGACAGAGTTGTAGAGTTGGATATCATCTGCAAAGAGATGATGCTCTTTGTTGAAACTGACAATGAGATCTCCCAGAGGAACATGAGAAATGAGAAAGAAGACATGCAAAGAAAACCCTCTGAGAGATGCACACAGTCACAGTGTTCTCTCATGCATGCTAGTGTAGATTCAAAGCAATTCTAGCTCTGACTTTATTAGACTGTGTCATGGATAGCATTGGTGTGAGAGAGGAATCAATTCCATGTGCCTTCTGTCAAGCAGAAGACACTTAGGGCATCCTTACCCGGTTGTACCAGTACTGCCAAATGAGACAGATGTTTTGAATTTGTGTCTGGATGAACCTACCAGCAGTGTATCTACTGGTAGGGGTGTGTGTTTGTAGAGATACAGGGACTCAAACTTGGCCAGAAATGGAGAAATACTTAAATTGAACTTTTTGTTCATATCTTCCACCAAGAATTGAAACTTGAAATCCTTTTTGACTGCTATTTCCTTGTTCTTGCTTGACATGCTAAGTACAGAAGCTGAATCTTTTCTATGTTGCTTTCAATATATGGAAGACAAAAATCTGTTCTAGTGTCTTACTAGACATATGGATATGTAATGTATCCATCTGGTTTAAGGATGGGCTCCTTTAAAAATCCACTGTATAATTATTAAATATTAAAGTACCGAGCATGCAATATCCAGCTGATACCTGAATGTTTAGTGATGGGGTCACACTTAGCATCGTTGTAAAGAACACAGACTATGCTTTAGGTAAGGCACTTGTTTAATAAATGCAAGAGAGTGGTGTATTGATATAACTCAAGCCAATAAATAACAGGAGTGCTTGGGCCTAACAACCCAGCGCAGTGGAGTTAGTACACCCATGCTGGTGTATCTGTGTAGCACAGTGCCTCCCTCCATACCGTGTGTGGAGACACTAACCCCAGGGCAGAAACCGAAGAGCCGCATCCAGCTCTTGTTGGCTCTGTTGCCTGCAGCTCCTTTCTGAGCTTGCTTCACTGGTCTTGACTCAGCAAGTGTGATGTTAGCAGTACTGCCAATGTATGTTCCTGGCTAAATATCAAAGTCCTCCTTTGCCTTTGTTTATCACTGTGTACAGTGACAAAGGGCAGTGGTGTTCATAAGGAATATTTCCATTCCTAATCAGCATTTTGCAGCGAGGGCTGGGCTTCTTCCCTGATAACCTTGGGTCTGTACAATTTACACATACCGGTAGTAAAGAGGTGTTTCCAATCCCTCTGTACTGGAGTAAAGCAACATTTCTAAGGCCTGTTAATGTTACCCAGAGGTAGACATCTAACCTAGATCAGATGTAACATGACTTAAAAGTGTTCCTCTCCACTACTTAATAAGAATCTCAATTAGAATCTGTGGTATACACAACTACATTTTAGAAGTCTAAAGTTAGATAGGATAAATGCGTTTGGAGTATTATATTTACTTGCTTGCACAGGGCTGTGTTAGATGTACTCTCATCCAGCCTCAAAAGTAGAGTCATCATCGTTAAACAGAGTGGCAGGTTGAGGTGGAACATGTGCCTGAGATCAAAATACAGTTCACTGCAGGATGTCTCTGAGTCCTTATTCTTTTTTCATATGCCTTTGTGCTGTTTTTTTCTGGGGTAGAGTTAACTTTCTTCACAGGGGCTGGTGTGGGGCTGTGTTTTGGATTTGTGCTGAACACAGGGTTGATAATGTAGGAATGTTATTGCTGATCTGGGCTTACGCACAGCCAAGGCCTTTTCTGCTTTTCTTACTGCCATGCTGATGAACAGACTGTGGATGCATAGGAGATGGTGAGCCAGGACAGCTGACCCCACCAGACCAAAGGCATATTCCGGACCATATGACATCATGATCAATATATAAAGTGGGAGGAAGAAGGATGAAGGGGGGATGCTTGGAATGGTGGTGTTTGTCTTCCCAAGTCACTGTTGTGCGTGATGGGGCCATACTCTCCTGGAGATGGCTGAACACCTGCCTGCTCATGGAAGCAGTGAATTAATTTCATTGTTTTGTTTTGCTTGTGTGCATAGCTTTTGCTTTTCCTCTTAAACTGTATTTATCTCAACCCATGAATTTTCTCACTTTTAACCCTTCCAATTCTCTCTGTGATCTTGCTGGTGGAGGAGTGAGTGAGCAGCTGTGTGGTATTCGTTTGATGGCTGGGGTTAAACCATGATAGCCTGTCACTTAGGGAAGAGAACCACAGTACCTCTTTAGAATGCTGCTTTAAGGAGAATATTGCATTTTGATTAGGATTTTGCTTTTATAGTGCTTTTGTAATGCTTTTGCTGATATATTTCACAACTTTCAAATTTAGGCATCTGAAGTCCAGTTCTAACCGATATATAAGCACTAAAATAACTGTGTCCTGATTTCCTGATGTGCTAACTTAGTTGGAAGCAAGTGTGTTGAATGTTCTGACAAACTGGTCACTTTTATTTAAGTTGTTGTTATTGAAAATTTTGGCCAGATGGGTTCATTGAGGTTGTGCTTCCAAGGTGATGTTCCTTGTAAACCTGCTTATGGTATGCAGTCAGAGAGACTTCAGGGGAGTGTAAATGTTACTTTCCACTAAGAAAAGAATAAAGTCTAACATACTGTCACTCAAATTCCTAGTCCTTGTACTAATTTGGGGGGGAATGAAGAGGGCTTTGCATGCCTTATGCTGCATCATTTAAAATGAAGATAAATACTAAGAAAACGGTAGTAACTGGTAATCCATTGAACTATGCACCCATACCAGCTAACCATGCCACTGCATCCTTTCTTGCAGCAGCTTACCAAAAGTAGAGCTGGGATGATGAACTATAAGTCATATGGCCTCCAGAAGTAGCATCATATGCAGGCAAAAATATGTCAGCAATGATGTCTTGGTGCACATGTTTGGCAGCCAGCAATGCTCTCGGAAGAGTCTAATATTGAGACTTGAGGCTTGAATTTTCTCTGTCTCCTACCACCTTCAGGTAGAATACTGCAGTACTATAGGATCTGGTTAATAGTTTGCTGCTGCACAACTCCTTAAGAGCAATCAGAGATATAATTACAAATTATTTTGTAACTTGCCAGCTCATGTCGTCAGTAGAGGCATTTAAACATTCTGTGCTTGCAGACAAATTTTGTTTCCTCCTTATCACATGCACCATGTAGTTAGAATAAGACCTTGTCACTGGCTCTCTCTTTACCTGAATGGTTGGTTTAATGCAGGAATATTTACATCTCTGCAAGAAAAAAGAATAGAGTATAAAATGTAGATACTGTAAGAGCAGGTGCATTACAAGCCAAAGAAGAAAATTGATACAGCAGTTGTTTGCCATCATGTTTTTAGATTAATTCCTACTGCATATCACTGCAGGACTCTAGCAATGAGCAGTTCTTACACATTTTACTGAATTACTGTTGGTGTGTTGGTTTTTTTCCCCAGGGGCCTTGGACTGCGCAATGTTTACAGCAGTCCAGATGCGAAGGCTGGTTCCGCATTAAGTCACCCTGATCTTCTAATCCCAGGTTCACATACTTCTAGTGCTGTATTTTATCCAATAGTTTTATCTAGCATTGTATCCAGGTTACATGGAGTTTATGGAAAACTGCTTGAAATGCAGTCTCTGGGGTGGTGTTTAACAAGGTGTGCGTGAGGATGTTTATGGGGTGTGAGAATGGGAGTCCATTCATTTTCCACGTTGAGTGTTACTGAGCCCAGTTCTCTTCTAACCTTGTCCTGGTGCAATCATTAAAGGGGCGAGAAGACTCTGAGCTATTGCATCCAGCAGCCTGTATTGTCTGCCAGCTACTTGTCTGCTACCATGCCCAGGTGCTTGGGTCTTGCATCTCCATCACCTGGCTAGGACCCAGTCTGAAGAACTGAGACCTAAACTTGTTTTGGGATAGAACCTATTTTTCTTTGTTTCATCAGAGCAGTCTTCATCAGATTATCAATGGGGCAGTGTAAAACGGTGCCTCTACTTTTCTACTTTGGCAATTCTAAAGAAATGTAAATCATGTAATGGACAAGTATATTTTTATTACTTGGTACCCACAATTGTTTCTGTAATGACATGTATATTTCTAGGGCAGGGTCCTTTGAATATCCATGTACATATTTACATACATTAAATAGAAACTGCAGTAAACCACAGAATTTTGCCAGCTACCACTGTTCTAATTAGCTCACAGAACTAAAAATAATTAATATAGTTAGTTGTTGGATTACAATACAATGAGAAGTACACACCTAATAAATCACATTTTTTTATTATTATCTGCTAAGTATCTGGCTGCTTGAGTAATATTTTACAACTTCAGCTAAATTCACCTTGTGCTCTTTAAAGCCAGTAGCAAGATTTCCAGTTTTCATAATGCTATGAGATCAGACACCTATGCTCTTGGGGGTTTAATTCACCACTGCATTACTCCATTTACAAGATCTGATCTGCAATTTGACCACTATTTTCATTCAGCAAAACTAAAAGATTAACTATTTCTAAATTTATGAGCTAATTAGTACACTAATACAAACCACATTTATGATTTTCCTGAGTTTGCTTAATCCTCCTTCATTACAAAAGTCAGTTCAGATGTCCGTAAAAGCTTACAAGAAAAAAAAGAAAAGTATTTGTTTTCATTTTCATTAGGGAAAAGTGAAAATTCTGAAAGATTCTGGGCAGACAGAGCCACATTCTTTTGCTCTCATTAAAGTCCTTTTAGTTACAGTAGTTAGAGGAGGAAAACACTGTGCAGCTCTAGGCATATGTCTGCAAGGTTGCCAACACCAATAATTTTATCACAAGTTTAATAAGATTTAGTGTTTTTCTTATAAAGCTCCAGAGTCCCATGATGATGAAATAATGTTATCTTCCATTAAACATGCATGTTAAAAGGAGTCCTTGTAGTTGCAAAGAAAGTATTGAAAATACAAAATTAGTGGTTCAAAAATCCTAATTGAAAAGAAAATGTGAGCCCCAGATTAATTTCTTTAAAATCAAGATTTTAGAGACAATCTCAGATTTTGAAAAGTGTTTATTAATCAAAATATTGTGTCAGTAGTGGCACTAATTCCAGCAGTATTGCTCTTCAAGTGTTTCTATATAGAATCTGGTGCTACTTTCTTGATATTCTTCTCCTGCTTTAGAAACTTCACTTAAGACACAGAAACCCTACATGTTTTTCTGATTTAAGTGCATCAGAATGCTGAGACGTAGGGTTAAGAGCTGGCTACATATTTTAGATATTGGAGCCAGACAGCAATTCAGTCTAATAATGTGCATGTCTACTATTTCCTGAAAATTTGCTGGTACATGACCCTTTATATGCATATATGTGACCCTACAACAAGCTCTCTTATGTGGTGCCAAAAAATGGCATTAGCTTCAGCGGCTTTATTAAATTGCTACCCAAGCTGGCATGCATTCAGAGCATATCAGCAGCTCATGCGTGCTGTGCCAGCTAACATGGGAACCTCTCCATGCTCACTGGGGTTAGCACACAGAGAAGAACAAAAGCCCCTTGAATGCTGGGCCAGAGTATTTTGCACACTGTCACAACCATGTTTGTCCTTTGGTCTGAAAGGAGCACTGGAGGGGCACTAACAATGGCTACCTTGAGCTGTGTTACTTCCCCAGTCCTCAGTGAGGCAGCATATCCAGCAGACAAGGAGTCTGGCATTTAAGAAGCATTTATCAAATAGCCTGCAGCTGTGATGAACGATACTGTTCCCAACTAAATATTCTGTCCCAGAGACAAGGTTAGAGAAATAGTCTCTGTAATTTACATTTACCTTTTAATACTACCAGCTGAAAAAAAAGTGAATGTGACAGCAGTCAGCAACTGCTAAGGTATAGATCCAGTACTGGACTATTATGGAAATGAGAAAAGTGCACACTGGAAGAAGACAAAGCTTGCATAATGTTTCACATGATCCTGGGCAAAATAATTGCAACTAAGGAATGTAATTTGAATGTATGAAGAGTATTCACAGTGGCTAAATTTATCTGGGTGATGCAGGCTCCTCTGGGCTGGAGCTGGTTTCCTGATCTGAACTGCCCTCCAGAAGAGCCTGTTGGTATCCCTTGGTTGTGAAAGTTCCCCCATGGGGCTTAGTGGCCATAGGCTAATATGGCCTTTGGGAATAGTCCCCATGGTAACATGAAACCAGCTTGTATTAGTATTTCAGTGCTGCTGTTTCCTGACTTTTAAGCACCTGTTCACATAGCTTGACTGTCCTGACTCAGTACTTAGCCCTTGTACAAGGACTGGTACTAAGAATGTTTCTGGAGGAGGAAGATCAGAATGCAACTTTTCAACAAATTAAAATATTTTTATAATTTCTCACTTTACTGTGTAGTAAAAATTGCTGTCATGTGTCTTACACTTCTTATATTCCCATAGAGCTATGACACAAAAGACATTCCAAATAATTCTCAGTAGAAGTAAGCTCATGCAGCAAGTGTCCTTAGTGTTTTGGACCTTGAAATGCAGATAATAGATTAGTCAGAACTATGCACTTGTTTTCCATCCTGTTCAGGACAGAGGACAAGTTTCTACTTGAATTACTTCAAAATCACATGCTTAAATCCTCTTCTATGACATCTTAAGTTCATGTTTGATTATATAAAACACTTCAAACGTTGTGTATCTGTTTGGTATCTATTTATACTTTAACATATAAAATATAGCATTTTAATTACTTACGTTCCTGCAAGTCCTGAAGATGTAAGGGATCTGGGAATAGTATTTGGGCTCTATTTTCTTGTTCATCAGTGTACCTGTTAGTGGCTTCCATTGTAGAACCACCCTTACACCATACAGTGGTGCATGTAATGTTTGGTTCCTAAATTGCTCTTACTGGAAAGGTTGAAAAAATGCGATTTTTTTGTTTAACCTGGGCCTTGACTGAAATGAATATATTTGTGTGTCTTGTTAGGTTCAGCTCTTCTCTCCACAACTGCTGGTGGGTCACAAGTTCTTACTAGTATTCACCATTTCCTGCCAATATCTCTTAGTTTAAGAGTTAGTTCAACATTAAGAGCTTTAACTTGTAAATATTTCTAAAAAAGCTATTATCCTTGATAGTTGGAGTGCTCATCCTGCTCCTGAGAGTGCTTCTGTGCATACTTTTTCCACTTGCCTTATGCCCCATCTTTACCCTGTGGCTGTGAAACCGCACAAGCTGATATGGCAAACTCCGCCCATAGGTTAGTTAGAGAACACAAATGCCCTGTGAGCATGCCCAGCATCATGCAGAGCTCTGCGTTTCCACACGGGAAGATCAAATCTGAGTGCTGCTGCTTGTGGTGCGGAGGAAGGAAAAATGATGAAAGATGTTCTTCCCCAGTTGAGAAGGTCAACTTGTGTATGCCAGGTATGGGGAAGTTACTCTGAACAGGAGTTCCCCTCATCCTGCTGTCCTGGATAATGTCTGTGCACCAGGCTTGTGTGTGTGAGGTGAGAGCAGAAACATGGAGGAGACACGAACTGTAGTACAGTTGGTAAGGGCAGCCTAGGACTCATTTTTAAACACAGTACCTTAACATTTAGGTTTCTGCATTGCATTTTTAACTAAATGCTAGTGGTGTCTCCAGTTAGGCCTTCCTTGTGGCTTAAATACTCCAAAGAACTGTAGAAGAAATAACTGGTGTACCATATTTGAAAACCAAACAGCATAATTCCAAGCACCTCTAGAAGGGAAGACAGTAACTATTGATGGAATTTTTAAACCAAAGCAAATTTATGCAGCATCATTATCCTCTTGTTTTCCTGGAGATATCTTGTCCAAGCCCAAATGTCCAAGTAAGTTTCATCAATAGCATGGTGCCAAGCTGGTGTTGTTCAAATCAATTGTTTTGGGGTTGAACTTCACAAGTAGCAAGAGGATTTTCCAAAATGAAATGGTAGTCCTTTGGAAATAATGAGGTACCTGATGACATTTCTTGACAGAACTTTCAGGGATGGAAATGAAATATTGCAGTGGTTTAGTATATCGAACAACTTGAAGTGATTAAAAGGGCTGTGTTTCTTTCTCAAAAAGCATTTAAAACATATTAAAAGGCTTCAGTAACCCACCATGGAATATTGCAGGTACATACTGAGAATGGGTCTTTTTTTCCCCAGTTTTGTACTCGTTCATCTGAGCACTCTTAGAAGGATGCCTGCATTTTCCCCCAAAGGTGGCTGCTTTTCACATGTTCTAACCTACATAAATTCTTAATGTTTTACTATACTTTTTGCAGTGGAGATGTTATTGGTTAGATAATAAGAAAAAGCCCCAGTTCTACCGTGTAATGTGCATTTTTTGCACCTTATGAGAATATTGAATAGACTTCATTATTTTTTTCAATACAAGTCTGAATTCTGCCATTTGATTACCTGAACCAAAAGCATTTCAATTTGCCATCCATCACCCTGACCAGTGTAAAATGCTGAATATTCAGATTAAATTGGAACTTTTTTTCTATGAATAAGGAATTTGATTCAATTCTATAATATACAGTGTCTCTGGGGAGAGGAAATTGAGCTGAAGGTCGCTGAAGGCAAGTGAGAAAATTGTATTATCCAAATACAAAATTCTTTTTCTTATCATCAAAACCTGAAATACAGCCATGGGGAATAAGGGGGTCAAGAGAGAATTCAATTAGAGATGAAAATGGAAAAGGTGCATTTTTCAACTTACCTTTCAGTTTTCCAAACAAGTGGCAGCAGTGAGCTGTATAGGGACAATGAAATATTTGTCAAGCAGTTAAAACTTTTTTTTTTTTAAAGTATAAATCAGAAAACATTCTCAATCAGTTATAAAGAGATAGTAAAGAGTCCATATGAACATGGAATGGCTAATTCTTCATAGCCTTAACCATTGCAGTTTTAGCTTCTTCATCAGTGGTGAGGAGAGGTAATGAATACCTAATTACAACAATTTGTATGGATAAAATTGTCTTGTTCAGAAAGACTTCTGAAATGTTTGTAATCAGTTTCCTCTCTAAGACAGTTTGTGATAACAATTTCTGTCCTTTTCCCTCCTTAACTCCTAATTTTAAATGATAAATTTTCCAAATTATTGTAGAAGCATGATAGTGTTAAGCCATAAAGATGCTTAATTTTCTCTTCATTTTGATGTTTCTCTTTATTTTTTTTAGTGTAGATACCAAAAACTTATAAAATAAACGAGACCTTGCCCAGTGTGGGCACTTGTGAAACACTAACAATTACATATACAGGCAGTGATTTAGCCAAGAGCTGCTGCTGTTGCTCAGTTCTCAGGTGCACGACTGGTATCACTGCACTGTGTCTGCAGGGTTGGAGCTCTTGATAAAGGCCTTTGAGCTAATGCTGAGGGTAATGGTAGGGGAGAGGAGATTTCCTGTGAGATCCTGGAGTACTAATTTAGCAACTTCATAAACTTGCTCTGTAAATTACACAGTGATTTATAAAATTAGCTTGAGATATATCAGGAGTTCTTATTCTGTGTCTGTACTTGTTAAGTTTAGTTTGCAGTCATTTCCTAAACATTTGTTCTTTCCAAGAAGGAGTGGTGGTATTTACAGGAACCTTTCTGTATTTGCTAAGTGACAATTTTTAATAGTTTATCATTACATAACCATTTATAGTCTTTCTAGTTAGAATAGATGGTGTCATATATAACCAAACATTCAAATATATTTTAATTCTAAGGAGCCCTTAATTAATATTGCAAGTACCAGTTCTGAGTTTGTCTTTTCTCCAGTGTTGGCTAAAACTTAGTGAAGTTTTTCTCATATTCTGTAAAAAGTAATTTGAAAGTGTTGTTACTCTTGAAGACAAGTGCAGTCATCTCTGAGAAATAATCTGGAAAGAAAATCTTCAAACTCAGTGTAATAAATCTGATAATTGCCTTTTTGGTGTATTTGTAATACTGTATAATTACTAAGTTGTGAATGCCCTGTCTCTGGAAGTGTTCAAGGCCAGGTTGGATGCAGCTCTGAGCAACCTTCTCTAGTGAAGGGTGTCCCTACCTATGGCAGGGGAATTGGAACTAGGTAGTCTTTAAGGTCCTTTTCAACCCAAGCCATTCTATGATTCTATGATTAAAAGCATGTTATATTGACTATGAAGCTATTCTGCTTTTCAACAAAACAGTCTCCTTTTAAAAAACTGAAATTAGCAATCCCAGCCTTGGTTCTCTAGTGGTGCAAGGATTGTATGTGCACATGCAAAATGAAGCCTTTTGCCTCTTTGTGAGCACATGCAGTTGGTATTGTTTGGAAGTGTAAACAGTGCAGTACCCACCACATCTCTGAACACATGACAGAGTTCAGAGGGATGAATTGTCTTCTCCCAGATTCAAAGGTCTTTAAAAAAAATGTCCTGAACATTCTCTAAGCTATGTTTTTCTTGTTCCATGGGACAGAAATTTCAATTTTTTGGTTCTTTTTTATAAACCAAAATTATGTTTCAATTTCTTTCACCTTGTTTTATTTAAAATATAATGGGGTATGTTATAGACACAGAAATAAGATGGAGTGAAATTATTTCAGTGGGAATTCACTTTCTGTACATTTTTAAAAGATTTTGTTATGAGCCTGTCTGCATTTTAAAGTGCCAGAACACCTCTATAAGCCTAGTGCCTAATAGATTCACTGGCTTTCAGTGGAAGTGAAAGGGCTCTTCTGCTCAGATTGGATTGCAAGATTGGGGTCTTTGCAAAATAAAATGCCTACTAGATGGATCAGGACTGTCTGCATGTTACTTATATAATAGGATATGAATAATTTTAATTTTTTCTAAAAAGTGACGAAGAGTTTTATATTTCATATTTAATGAAATAAGACTTACTCTAATTTTCATTTCAGCCTGTCACAGAAACAAGAATTTCATCTACAGTTGCTAAATTTTTCAAAGTGAAGGAAAAAGGACATTACATAGGTAAGATTATTCAGTCTGGTTCTGTTTGAATCTACTGAACTTCCTTCTATTTGACAAAATATAAAATTAATGTTTTTGGAATCTAGGGAGTTCAATAACCTAAGAGAATTAAAAAATAAAGGGAGTTTTACTGAATTGAAATAGGTTCTTAGAAGAAAATCAGCCTCCGGTAAGGGGAAGGGAAGAAAAATGATAAAGAGAAATCACATTGACAGAAACCTCAACCATTATGGAAACAAGTAGGTCAAAAGAGTTTTTCAAAACAATATACCTTTGGAGTATATATTATCAAAAGCACCACTAATTCTTTAGGCAGAAAGACACCTGAGATCAAACAAATGCAAATTTGTAGCTAACCATTAAACAGCTACTTGGGTGATGGGAACAAAAGAAAATATATGTAGTGCAGAAAATTAAACCAAGTGATTATTGGAATGAAAAGGTATTATACCAAAATAATACAAAAATAAATATAAAATGCATTTGATTTTTTAAAATAAACTAAAGCCTCAATGTTTGAAAATAAAGTTCTGTGGGATAGATCTTCTGTAGAAATTTGATTATTTAATCCTAAGATACGGGAAAGGGAATTAAAACCAGTGTCAACCACCTGGACTGTAGAGAGGACTGCTGGAGAGTGCAGCAAAATAGAGGTTATGCAATAAAGTGGCAGCTGGGCACAGGCAAGATATAACAGCAAACCTTCACTTCCCCTCAGAGGTATCACTTTAAAAACAGATGGGTCAGAAGGTGTAGGCAACAAAGAAGGAAAAGGGTTATACAAAGGCTCTAAGGATGATTTGCACTGTGTGTCTGTTGTAAGATAGATGCTCGAGGTCTTCAGCTCAGGTGAGCTCAGTGAAAGTTGAGGCTGGGTACCAGCTTGCACTTGCAAGGCCAAACCAATGATGTAAAAGGCCAGAGATTAACAATTAAAGGTCTAATGTATTTATTTGTTACCTTCATGCATACATAATTTAATGGAAAAACACCACTTGAAAGTGCAGCCTAATGGCTGCACTGTAGTAAAGTGAAGGAGCTGTGTTGATTAGGCAAGAGACTGACCTACTTAGTCAAATACCTTTGGGAAGACTTTTTAAGTATCAAACCCCTTTTCCACACAGTGTTAGGACTGTGATATTAGGCATTCAATAGTCAGGAGTTCCCAATGGATAAGGTGGTAAGCTCAGCTCAGCCCTGTTGTTTGCACCATGGAGAAAAGATTACACAGATGGAGCAGGAGACAAGGTACTTTACTAGACCAACATGTCCATATGGAATGCCTGTCCCCAGGGTTCTGGGCATCATTAGAGACAAGCTGCTTGTTCAATTGCTTGTGACCATTCTACATCATGGAATGCAGCCCAGGGGATGAGCCAGGCTCCTTGGAGTGGTTCCAGCTCCAACCTTTGTCCTCTGAGACTATCTATGTGGCCCCTGGAGAAGGGAGAAAATGGAGGGATAAAAGTATTGAAAGAAGTCCCTGTCCCTCATATAACCTCTGCTGGACTCCCATAAAATAAGCAGCAATACTTAAGAAGATGGCACTACTCTTTCTAATGCAGTTCTTTAATTTGCTTCTGTTTTATCTGTGGCGAATTTAGACAAGCCAGGTATCTAGAAAAGTCCACGAAGCATAGAAGAGATATTTTAGGAGAAGGACACTTGGAACTCACTTGAGTAGGTGAAAATTTTTTGTGACTGTGCCAGCAAATGTGATACAAATATTTTTTTCCTCTGAAGATTTCAACTTTAGCAGCTTACAGACACTGTTGTGGGCCAGGGTATGCTGACCAAAGGACCCATTCCAGCTCCCCTTAATGTTGCTGGAAGAGTCATCTTTGACTTCAAGGGTGCATGGGCTTAGCCAGCAGTAATACAGTTGTGCACTCCTTGGGTATAAGGGAATTTTCCAGCCACATCAACACCACGATTTCTGAACATTTGAGTCCAGTGCCAGTGGTGTAGAGCATTACAGAATACCTGGTGGAAAAAGGTCCTGCCCAGGTGATTGTCATGTGAAATGTACTCTGGTAAGAGGAATGCATCAGTTATCTCAGTATATTTTGGATCAGAGCCTAAGTGAGATATTGAATACCTTGAGATACCAATGACCGCAGCAAAACTTAGTGTTGTGACCAGCAGGATATTGCTTTATCAAGACAGTTAGAGATGTAGGCATAGTAGAAGACAATTTTATTCAGTAAAATATAGGTGGAATAAAAGCAGGAGAAGCTGCCAGAACTGGGAAGCCATACTTCATGGAATTGTTTCATCTATTTAACAGAAATTTGCACAATGGCAACGCCCTCCCCCCTTCTCCATTTTTATAACTCTACAATACTAGGGAAATATGTTAACATGAATATGACTGTGTTTCTTTTTTTTATAGGAATAAAACTCTTTTTTTTCAGCTGCAGACCTGTTATTGCAACAGTAAACAAGAAAAGAGCGATCAATTTTAAACTGATAAACAGTGAAAATTTTCACTGGGTAGAATAAGTTATGTTGAGGTTATTTGCTGAGAGCAGATTAGGAGAAAGCCAGCACTTGTGTCTATTGAGCTTTTCTAATGAAAAGTAAACTCACAAAGCCTTGTTTATTAGTTTTTTTTAATAACAACAAATCGGGTACTGTGGTATGCATATATACATATTGACAGTTAAATCTGGACTTGTTCTCCCCCATGCATGAATATGTAAACATGTACTAATCATTTTACGTACAGAAACAGCTGAAAAGCCCAGAGAGAGTCTGGCTCCAGCAGAGCTTTTGCTGTTCACTTTGTTGTCTGTTGGATCACGGGCTTATTAAAATACAGCCATAATTTGGTTAAACCCTCAAGTAGAATTTGTCCAAGAGTTTGCTTTGCACAAGTGCACAGTCCAATGATTAGTTTGCCATTGGGAAGAAAGAAGTGCACATAAAAAGGTAAAACAAATCATATAATTGGGTTACATGAGTGTATTGCAGGACAGTCTGTTTTAGAAAAGATACCAGATTGGTAGCGATAGAATTTCCACACTAAATTATTTCTTTTGATACCTGCCTCTTACAAAAAGAGAAGAATCCTCCCTTTCTTTCTTCTCTGCTTTACAAGCAAATAAGAGCCAAAGCAGAATCCTCTTTAGGCCGTACCTTTTATTTACCAGAGTCTGATTGCCAAAGACACAATTCAGTTGAGGATAATACGTATGCATGATGATGGACTTGTCATCTTTGTCTAGTGGGAAGGGAGGTTCTGGATGGAGAAAGTGAAAGGGAAAAATTAAGCACCAGGTGAAAACTCTTTGAATTATGAACTCCAGGTGATGCTGTACAGGGTAGGACTTTCAAAGCATCCTCTTTGGACATGAAAGGTGGGAAAAACTAGAAAACCTAAACTAAGTAGATCAAACCCATATTGGTGGGTCCATAGTCAAGTACAAAAGCTTGTCCTTGTGGGCAAGGTACTGATAGATGTAGAAGGCAGAAGCCTGTTAAGCTTTGGAAAACTCTTTCTTGTATTCTCTAATGACCATGCTGCTGTCTGCTGAAGAAAGAACATGAAAATTATATTGCTAGAGATGCGTGCAGGGACTCCTCAGTGGTAACTCTCTGCAGTTCAAGTAAAGCCTCCCTTCCTGCCATCCCGGAAGGCTGAAGCACAGTTACTTGAATGGGCTTTTATATAAACAGAACATAAAACACCCATCAGCATGTATGCTACTGATATAATTTTAAGTGTTTTGCTTAAAAATATATAACTGTGAATATTGAACTCCTTAGACAACTCATCTGAGGATGAATAAGGAAACTTCAAATTCATCTATTCTAAATAACTTGAGATGTAAAGGATCTGTGTATGTTACCTCTACCTGTTCCTCTTCATTCTGTAGAAACAAGATGAAATACCTCTAGCTATATTGAAGAAACGAAGCACTAGAGTCTCTAAAGGCCTCAGAAGTGAATTTTATTTTGAAAGAGTATGAGAAAATTCTTCTCCGTTTTCCAGGAGTCTTCACTTCTTAACAGCTGGAGACTTGTATTAACCTCACTTACAATCTTGACCTCAATTGCAAGACAGCTCTTCCAAATCTTGAAGTAAAGAAAAATATAGAGAATCTCCCTTTATTGCTGCAGCTAAAGGACCCTTTTTGTTTCCCTGCGTTGTAGGAGCTTGTGTAACTGACACATGCCTAATCCCGTCTTCCAGGAAACTGGAACGATGTGAATTAAAGGGAAAGGATTTTCTTGCTTCTTCTCCTCGTTGGCACCTGCACATGCCAGAGGCTGTGCACATACTGTATCTGCCATGCTGCAGTGCCTCTAGGTCACATTTGTTGTGATATGTTATGTCGTCAGCACTACAAAATTCCTGAACATTTACTGGGGGTATTAGATTTGCTCTTTCTGAAGTGAAGCTTATAAACTGCATCACCAACTACTAGGAGAAGACATGCACTATATTTGTATCTGTAAGTTAAGAAAAATCTGTATATATCTATGTTATCTATTCACTGAAGGAAGAATCACGTCTCTCCTCAAATGATAATGACATAGTACAAATACTCTCCTATCATATAAAAAGACATATGCTTGCCTCTCTTTTTCCTTGTAATATTTAATCACCTATTTAATTCACTTAAAATGTGTAGTGATTTCAAAATCATAGCAGAATTTTTGTATTATTTGTGATGGGCTAGGAAGCATTTAAATGAGCAATTCTAATCTAGTGCTTTAATTATTTTCTCTTTTAACAGAAATTTCAACCTTTTGAGGCATTTCCATGTGTATATCTTCATGACTGACTGACCATGCCCTTTGGGTTTTGTTACTGTTTTCAAGGTAGTTGAAACAGCAATATATTTATGGCAAATCAGGTCAATATGTTGGAGACACATAAAACTGTCTTTAAAAAAGCATTCATAAAAGACTTCTTTCCCAGTAACAAGTGGCATCAATATCTCTTACAGCAGAATATTTCTTACTCTGAATGTCTGAATAAAACCCATGACTGTGCAGAGGAAAGATGTTTTGAATGGTGCATCGGTCTGGACTATTTATTCTCTTGAAGTGCAATGCAGTCTTGGTGGTCTACTGAAAAAGAATTTTCCTTTCATTTTGCACTATTTCATAATATAGCTATAAAAGGGAGTGCAACAATATTCTTGCAACATAACTGTTTCCTGTAATGCAATGCATATGAAGTGCTGTCTGAAAAGATACCATGAAACAAGAATTCCATTTTCCATGTGGCAAAACATACACTTTCACAGTGGGTTTAGTTGTTGAATTTTGAGTGGAAATGTTGTTACATATATCTGTCTCACAAACAAAGGAGCAAGTTTTATTATTCCTAGGCCTTGTACAAGTGAATGTAATATTTAGCAAAGGTGATTTTCTATTTGTATGAACAGAAAACATTTTCCTGACCACTTGATTCACGTAAAACAAAGATGTGCATTAGGTCATCTCAGCACTGTCTGGTCTTAGTATGAGGCCCTGGGAGGTATGGAAGAGAGCAAAGGGGAAAAGAGTTGGTCAAAGATATATGATGAATTATAAACTGCATGTCTATGTGTTCAGAAGTTATTGCAAAGCTAACACCCCTGGCTATGTAATGGTATTAGTATCTATTGATTTTTGTGACAGAGAGAATGACAGAGGAATAGTGCACAGAAAATGAAGAAAAAACAAGACAGAAAAGAACACCTTTAAAAGCAGCCTTGCTTTTATAGAGGTGATAGAGGGAGGAGGAAAATTAAAGATGCCAAGGTCTGTACCCTTAAATGCAGTAGAAATTGACTCTCTTTTCTTTCTCACATATACACTGTACATAGCAAATACCATACCAAGCCTCCTTTTCCCAAACAGGGTTTCCCACTGATAGATTCAAGACTTCGTTGAAGGTAAGAGGCAGAGAAGCCCTAACAAGCCCTAACACTAGTGTGCTGTAATGCAAGAACACAGCTCTGTTGGTATCTTGCTTTCCTGTGGGTTTCATTCACTGAAGAAGGGGGTGGGGTACACATGATCAGTGTTTGAAATGCAAACAGGGCACACATTGGACTCCTACAATGTCCACCTGGGACTGAAAGGTTTGAGAAGTTTGGGTGGCATGTGTATCCCTGTGCTTCCACAAATACATCCAGAATGGATCCACCTGTGTTACCCACATTGGTTTTTGGCAAGACCCTCAGTTGAAACCCAGTTCAGAAATATTGCCTGCCTGCAAAGGAAACACCACTCCAGGGCTGGTAGCCACTGGTTCAGCAAAAACAGTTCACTGTTCATTCCAAAATAAGAAATTCCCAAAACTGTGCACCTCTGGCTGTGCATATAATGCAGCTGATTCCTCTACCACTGACATCACTTACTGTCCTTTTTTGCTTTTCCTTATTATCCTTTCCAATGTCAAACCATAGCCCTGTAGTTTGTCAAACTTCTACATTTTCTACCCTATTTACCTTCTTCTTCTATGAGCAATGATTTGTTTGGTTTGGGTCCCCAAGGGCTGTGGCTAATGGTGCATGTATGTCATTCAGTCTTCCTTCCTTGCTGAAAGCACCCTTCTCTTCTTGCTCATAGAAATGCTCATATATTTCATAAATAGTCAAGTGCAATTAATTCTGAGTCATATATAGGGCTTCGTCTCTCTGGTTATCTTTTTGTTTAGAAATATCTTCAACAAGAATTATTTGATACTTTGTTTTTTTCGTATTTTTCCTCTCAGTCTTATACCCTCAGTTTCCTCTTTCAGACAGTCACTTAAACTTTAAAAATATGGGGTAACATGCAGGAGAAGACCAGATAATAATACATTTCAATAGCACAGCTCTGCATACCTGGTAGTCCTCATACTTAATTCCAGTTAATATATCTTCTGTTGGAAATCATAGCCAGGTGATACTTTAATGAAAGGAATTCTCTTGCAATAGCTGTAAACAAACAAAGAAAAAGGTTCCAATAATAAATCATTGAGATGACCTCACATGTTAACTAAATGGTTTTTTTCCCCACTTACACTGTCATGAAGGAGAGGAATAGGAACATAGTAGGTGTAGAGCATTGCAGAGGACAATATGTACAAACAGTTTAGTTACATTTTCCTACAGTCCTTCTTTCTGCTGCACTTCTGTGGGAGTAGTTTGATCTCAAGCAGAGAAAAAAGTGATTTTGTCAGCTCCCGTGGGCCAAATTCCAGCTTCAAGCCAACTTGTGCCTCTTTGCTGGGGCTCATGTGGTCTGAATCAAGGATGGCAGAAGCAGCAGCCTCCTCTTCCTGTTTCTGAGCAAAAGATGAATGGATGTGGTACCAGATGAAAGGCAATGCTGAATCTAATGGAATTAGTTTATGGGGAAAGCTCCACCCAAAAGAATTTTATTTGTCTCCCAGCTACAAATGAAATTCATTTGTTTTGCACTTCCTGACAGATTCAAATGTGTCAAAACATTAGGGTCATGAAGGTGGGCGGTTTGCATTGACAACTGTGTTTTTTCGTGGCACACTGGTTTAAATCAGCAGATTTCAAACAGATTTTGTATTGAAGTTTGGGACAGAGTTGAACCTGATTTTCATGAAGAGAGTTGTGGTGTGTGAACAGATTTATATAGCTGGTCAGTAGCTGGAAGCAAAGCCATTAATGTTTGAATGTCTCTGGATGTTATCTGGGAAACTGAAAAAGCAATTAAGTATTTAGAGAGACATTTAAGGAACAAAAATCAAATTAAATACAAAATAAAGGCTTTGGGAATTCAGTGATACAAGGGAAGAAGACTGAAGAAAGGACAAAAAGGCATTTTTGAGGAGAAAGCTGCAGTAGAATGGGATAATACTGTTTAGAGAACATGAGAATTAAACTGAATAAAGTTGAGATCAGCCAGACAACTCCAAGCCCTTAATCTTTAAAGCATTTATAGGTTAAGGGTGCAAGTTCTAGGCTAGTAGGCCATTTTCCTGTATCAACAAGAGATGCAATCATTTAAATTTGGCAGAGATAAAGATGTGCTAATTAAATGAAAGCCTTGCATCAGCTGAAGAGTGTGAGCTTGGTCTTAACAGCTCTTTGTAATTTTTCAGATGACAATTTTACATTCTCTTGCAAAGGCCAGCTGCCAGAATGATGGTGCTTCTTAGGGAAAATATTAGGACATTTAAATAAAGTATCTGTGAAAATTGTGACATAATTTATAAGGACAAGAAGTAAAACTGGATATATTGTTGGTATTTGCACTTCAAATGCAAACTGGACATTTGGTATCATGTGGAGTTTCTAGCATATTGATAAACTGGAAGATGAAAGAGAAACACAAGACTGATGGTTGAGTTGGATACACCTATTCATAAGTGTTGTTTGTGTAATGGCTAGTGGCAAGGAACTAATATATATTTATTTTGCTTATTTGTGTTTGAGTGTGTATGTAACTACAGCTTGTTTCATAGACAAACACTCCTAAAAGTTGTGGTATTTTACCTCTGAATTTTAGGTACCAATAAGGTGCAACAACTAGATCTTTAAGGGCAGCTTAAAATACACTTTTTCTCTGGGGATATTAATTATCTGGATTTATGATGTATATAATTTATAAAAGTACATATGTATGGAATTCTTTAACTACACTGTTCATGAAAATTTGTAATTATAGTGTACAATTAGTACCTAAGGTCTTGAGTGATATGCTCACATTTTTGGTATTGAAAACATTTTGTTTAAGGAAAACTTCTCTTATAATACAACTGATGAACTCATTGTAGCAACTTTACTTAGTCTCCATAACATTTATAAATGCATTTATACTACAGGTCTTTTTCTATACTGGGATGTTATGGTACATTACATTCAGCTATCTAGGTCAAATCATATTAGTTATTTATATTTAATAGGTTTAAAAAGAGTTGGAGCATTTGGTGTGTACATTTTTCCTGAGGTAACAAGCAGAATGGCAGTGCAGATACCGGGTGGGTCTGTTGGTTGTCGTGGCGCTCAGTGCAAAGGAACAGAGCTATCTCAGCCCCATGCCGAGGGAATTGAAAATGAAAATGAGAAAGTTTAGGTAATGTAATGTTGATTTTTCTTGTGATTTGTACTTCCTCTGAGAAAAACAAATGCAATATTTTTAATGAGAAAAAGTATCTCTCAGATGCTCTTGGTATTTAGAGATGTCAGCATTTTGTGTGACAACTTATTTCTTGCTTGACCACATTTCTGTTTATAAACCATCACTAGAGGTTTATAATGGAAAGAGGTGATGTGCTGGGTGATATGTGCTCACTGCCTATAGTGATACTCTAAAACCAGCCAGCCAGATTTAACTGAGATATGTAAATAAGATTCCTTCTATACTCTGTGGTGTTTTACTCTCTATCTCTGACCCCCTTCTGTGACTTCCCTCATGCCGGCACAACCACCCAAAGCATCTCCAGGAGCTGCTCCTACCCTGCAGCTGGTGTTATGTGGCACGTGTAGTATGTGGGGGGTTCCAGCACCCTGACCTGCCTGCTGCTGCTCAGCCCTGGGTGCAGCTCAAACCAGACACTGCACTCTGTACACTGTTGTTTTCCACCCCTTATTTATCAAGTGCAGTTAAAGGAGCCTCAGACGATATTCACCAATTTTTAGTAATCCCTCAAGAGACACTTAAGGGTATCATCCAGGGAAGAAGAGTTTTGGGCTTACATCTCCAGTGATTTGGGGTGGGGAAATGTGGAGGTGTGGCTATTTGCAGATCACACACCCTGTGGAAGTTTTGCCCCATGAAAGCCTTTTTTTTTTGTCAGCTGGGGACCAGTTGCCAAAGAATAAGTATAACCTAAGCACAGATGCCATGCTGGAAGACTCCCAGATGGAGATCAGGTACCAGTCCAAAAGGACTTTCAGCTTCCACAAGTTTGTCTGCTGGCCCTGGCCTCATTTTTTGGATATCTGCTGTCCAAAACACCTGTTCTCCCATACATGTAGGGATTGCTGTCTTGATGTCAGGTCATAGAACAAATAGAGAAGAAATGGGCTAATCTGGGAGTGGTCAAACTTTTTATCATCTTCTGTCTTGGGGTGACCTTATGATGTGTATCCCATATCGCTGCCTATGCCCAGAAATTAATTATTAGCCTTTCTATGCCTCTGAACTGAGCCTGAGAGGGGGAAGAAAAAAACTGAGCAAAACTTTCTCAAAGCAGTTTACAACTTGTTCAAGGTCACATAAAGATAGCAGGTTTTTTTTTTCCCAGCTGGGGCAGGGGAGCGAGGAAGCACCCGGCTTGTGGTTTTTCCAGTCAGCATATGGCTAAGAGCCACCTGCACCTTTCCCTCTCTGTGCCCAGCACCTCATCCCCAGAGGGTACCATCCTGGTCACTATACTCTACGTATTTAGTAGCCTGTGAACGGTGGATTAGGGTCAAAGAATATGAAAACAGTAATATTGGTGCTTTGTCTACGATACTCTCAAAACCTCAATCTGCTCTGCAGTTCAGGACTATAAAAATGTTAACAAGTGTTTGATTCATCTCCAAATTACCAGCAGTGTGATCCTACAGGATTTCCTTTTCCCCATGTACATTTGCAAATATGTATTTATATTTACTGGATAGAATTCAGTGACAAGAATGATCTGAAATGAAATTATGAAATGTGCTGCTTAGAACAGTCAGCATCATAAGGGAAGCAGAGCAAGCAGAGAGCAATCTATCCAGGATGCTGCCAGGCCAGGCTGCAGAAGGATGACAATCTATATTCATTAAAGATATTTAATAATTTTATGAAAAAATAAATGTAAAAAATAAGTCAGGAAATATGAATGTTATTATTGATTACGCTTTTGAAGGGGAATTTTTCTCAATAAAGGAAACCATATTTTCTACTCACTCTTTTTCTTGTGTTTTCATTAAGCAATTTAATATGTCTGAATCTTACTTTATGTTGTGTTTCCTCTTTATTACTTTATATTACATCTCTGTGTTCATAGATTGAATGGTATGATGCCTGGCTAGAGAGAAAGTATGCCTTCTGTTCAAACAGGTATAATAATTTCAGACCAACTTTACTCTTTTTATTGGGGAAAAAGTTATTAAAAAGCCCATAAGGTGTGTTTGTTTTCTTTTTGATCAGAAACTTTGGTACTCAGGTTTTTCTATTTCCTATTCAGAAATACAAAGGTGCTCTGTCTCTTCTGTAAAGGCCCTCTGTTGCACTGTTAAAGTCAATGGGAAATTTGCCCCTAACTTTGATGGGAATGAGACCAGACTCTGTGTTTATAGCAGAGGGCAGTATTCCTCTCGGTGTAATGGAAAAGATGCTCAAGCATTTCAAATATCTGGCATTCATTCTTGCTTGGTTTAGCTAACCAATCAAAATGCATGTAGCAGTGCTTCCTCAAGACAAATTTAAAATGAAAATCAACATCAGTTTTGGAGAACATGAGATTTCTGAAGAAAACAAATTTTCAAATGCATTTTTTCTTAACACATATTTTTCTTGCAGACGTATGCTGTGGTAATGACTATTTAAAAAAAGAATAAAAAAAGGCAAATGCTCTGAGAAAATGTTCTTTAAACCAGCCTGAGACAAATAAGATGTCCAGAGAAAAATCGCTCTTGCTTAAGAATCGTCTCTGCTATGCAGTGGCAGCATAGGTGTTAATGTGTCTTGCTTCTGCCATTCTGCTGCAGCAAATGTGTGTTTTCTCACACATCTCTGATAGCTTGATCATCCATATTATTGAATCAGTGAAGGACAAACCTTAGAGTCAAAGAAGATGAGTTTCCACTGAATTCTTTGGGATTTTGTCTGGAACAGACCGTAAAAAATAATGGGAGATTTGATTCTGGGAGATATCCCTTCATAAGAAATGGAGTTTCTGAAGATTGGGGCTACTTTATGCTTCAATTTAACTTATGTCATTGAAAGTACAATAAAAAACTTGGTCTTTGGATCAAAATTTTTTCCTCTAATCTATTTAAAATCAAGGTATTTTTATGTTAAAAATGTGGATATCGTAATAGGAGGAAGAACCCAGCAAGAAGAAAGACAGATGTGGCAGTACCTATCAGTGACGAACAAGAAGCCTGCAAATACCCAATGTGCAGCTGTAGAGTTCCAAGAAAGGCTGTAGCATGTAAACTAATTATCAGCCTTCTATGGTATCTTCAGAAGACCTGTGGGAGCTTCTAAACACAGTTTAAGTACGTGAATGAAAGATTGTTCATACTGGCATGCAGTGAAGGGAGGCAGGTGCTGAACATTCGGCATAGAATTCAATCACAAATTTGCTGTGGATTTCAACAGGAATTGAATTTGTGTCTTTAAACCTAAGCTTATATGACTATTGCAGAGGGTATCACCTCATAAAACAAAATCTTTATAAAAAAGTACAATGCCCTGTGAAAAATAGGTGTTAATAGTTTGGAAACCCAGGCACATTCCCTCATCCACAAATATGGTTCCTGCACTGAAAGAGATATTAACAAATGTAACAATGTCTAGTCAAATTTATGGGTTTTCATGCTATACACATATTTTATGGAGTTAAGCATATTTTTTATTTCTGTAAGAGAATGAGATGATAGAAGACATTCTGTGACTGTTTCAGCAAGGAACAGAAAAATCTGGATCTAGTCCTAATAAAAAAAGAAAAAAGAAATACGGATTAGGATTGAAAAGGAAGTTCATGCTTCTTCTGACCTCTATTCCAGGAAGAATTCAAGAAACTTGCTTTGCAAATTCAATCATTTGCTTATCTTTGGATGGAGTATAAAAACCCATTTCAGTTCAGCAAAGCAGCTAAGCCTCTACTGGAGTCCTGTTAAGAATTTGTGAGGTGTCATTGCTGGAATTGAATAAACCCCACAAAATTACATAAATCATTACCCTCAACCAAACATCATTTAATTTAAAGTGTCTAGCAAATAGCATCACCAAAACCACATATGTACTTCTGCTTGGAAGAAGTGTTTTTCCATTTGTTGCTATCACAAACTGGAAAATTGTGAAACGGATGGTCTTAGAGCTATGAAATCACCTATTAAAACTCAGTCTCTAGTAACTACTCTGCCACAAAGAGATGGTAGGTCCTGCATGTAACCTGAGTTTCCCCTTGGTTTCTCATTGGAGTGTGAGTGCTTGTGAGTCTGGTCAGTACCCTCTCTTGGTACTCATTGCCATAGTTTGATTAAATTCACATCAGCTGAAGATTTACCCCTTTATGCTTTTGAAGTGTTGCTGTCATGCTTTGTACTCTAGAGGGGCTGTAGGATGTGTACTGAGGTGCTTCATTTTCAGAAGGCAGATTGTGACAAAAGTGCTGAAGTGGCCCGACAGTGCCCTGGCCTTCTTTCTGCCTCTCCCACAGGCAATGGCTGCAGCCTTGAGCATGTGATTTAGCATCCCATCCTTGAGATGCTAGCACTGACGTTCTCTCTGAGCCACAGCCAGAGGCTGGGGGGAGGTTTTGGCTGGAGCAGTTGGGTGCTCTGCTGGGCAGTGCAGTGTCTGCCTGGGGCTGTTGCTGTAAGGTGATTTGGACTTGGGTACCCTGCCTAGGGAGAGTTTAATGATGGGGATGTGAGAGAGAATAGTCCCTGGGCTGTTTTATTTAGGAGTTGAGGCAGGACAGAGTTGGAAGGTTTTCCTGGTCCTAGAAACAGTGCAAATGTGGCAAGAGGTCATTTGCATTGTAGAAAATAATCTCTGTGTCAGCTAGATAAACACTCTCGTTCAGGTTCTTATGGTTAAGGAGACAAATTCTTCCATTTGCTACAAAATGAAACTCACAGACACTGGGAATTGTCCAATATTTCTGCTCTTTGCTTGTTGCTGGAAGAGAGAGTTTTTGTCATCAAGTGCTTGAGAAATTGTACTACTTGTGGCTGCTGCAAGGCCCTGTCCTGCACAGGTCCCCTGGGAACAGAGGCCTCGTGTTGTTCCTGTCCCATGCCACCTGGCAGCCCATGTGGCGACCAAGTGTGATACAAAGCAAGTGAATTTGGAAACTTGCTGTGTGTAAATACCTTCCTGACGGCTTAGGCCCAGTAATTGATATTCCAAGACTTCTGAGAGGTCCCAGAGCACAGATTAGGCACAAGTGCCTGCTTCTGTGTGAGCTGCTTTGCCTTGCTGGTAATGGCCTGTGCCAGAGGGTTGGTGTTTTACTGGTGGTTAAAGCTCAGTTGTGGAAACTCATTTAATTTCCTTGAGAGGAAAGCAAAAAGCAAGAGAATGCAGTAGGTCGGGCAAGAAACCTTCCCCAGCAGGGAAGGAATCATGTGCTGCACTATGCCTTGAACAACCTTTCTCTTTATTATTTTTCACAGTTAAATTAAATTATTTTTGAAGAAAACATCAAGGGGCAAGTGTGAGCTGAACAGTTTAGGAATGCTTACGAACACACTAGAAAAATCACTTGGTTACTTAGAGGAATGGAAATAATCACACCAACCAAGCTGCTTGGTTTCATCCATACTGGGATGAAAATACATGTAAAACTCTATTTTCCCAGTTAGTAAGATGACAATGACATTACAGGGCAGCCTTGTCACAGATAAACTGATAAGTAAATGACAATCCATACTGGTAAATGGTATTCTTGACACGAGATGATTTCAATACAATCCAAGTAAAATCCAAGTAGATAGATAAGGAAGGTGAAGCACAGATTGTTGAGTGATGTACTCAAGGTCATTGAGGAAACATTGTCAAAACTGGCAGTGAAATTTAGGGAGGCAAATCCTTCCTAATATTTTCAACTACTCACAGCTAAGAAGCTGTGGATTTCCTTGAAGCTAGTTACAAAAGATTTGAAGATTTTGGTTTTAAAAAACAATGCCAAGACCAGCTGGCTTCAGGCAATTCCTTGCGTTTAATTATCAGTTTATTTAACCGTTTCTTATGGCTCCTTTATGAAGCTCAGTTCAATTTGTAAGAAAAAAGTGCCTTTCCAAGTAGAAAGTATCAGTGTCTTATTTGGGAAATGAGGATACAAGATGTCGATGTTTCTGAAAAACATATTGAGACGTGTTTTGACATTTTTGATTTAGAAAGTTTTTTCATTTCTTTTTTTTTTTTTTTTTTTTTGTGTCTGAAACAGTCTGTAAGAGTTGATTTGACTTGACAAATATTCTTGCTCCTTAGAAAATCAGTTTATGCCAAATTTACTGCTTAGTGATGCTATTTCCTGCAGATCTATGGCTCAGCCTTATTTAACATAGTTAACAAAAGCTAACCACAAGACAACATGAGTTAATCATTGTACTTTCATTAAATATGTCTGTCTTAAAGCCTTAGAACCTTGGAGCAAGTGTCTGTGCAAGAGAACCTGTTCTCATTAACAAAAGCAGAATGATTTTTTAAGTTTTAGGGGTGTAGGAAAAACTTAAAAATGGGATGTAAGTACATTTGAATCTGTGGTCTCTAAAGACCAGAATGCAAACTTTTCATGTTGTGACTATTTCAAGGCCTTGCCATTTTTAGATAGAAAATTAATTTCTAGAAGTCATGAACAAGTTTTATGAAGCTGGGGTTTGCCATCATACAATTGAAGGGCCGAGCTGGACTTTGACTGAGGTAACAACTCAGCAAAAAAAAGGAAAGACAATGCCACACTCATCAAAAGAAAAGGAGATTTTCACTGTCTCCATGGACTCTGGATCAGGACCCTGAAAGTTTTTATGTGTGAGTTTATGTTATGCATAACAGAGGTCCTGAGAAGTTTCCCTGAAAGATGTTTTTAACCAGCTGCAGGGGAATGTGGAGTTGAGTTCATACGGTACCTTTGTACCAGCAAGTGTCTCCCTCCTAGCCCATCATGCCCTGGGTATCCAGTCCTGCAAGCTGTCACATGCGCATGACATGAGAGTGTACCTGATACATGAAATTATTACTAGCAGCTATTATATTAGTATATTTGGTATGGTCTTTACTGTGTCTTCTAGAAATAATTTTCATGGATGCTTTATGATAATATGACTTATATTGTGTAATACACCTTTCCAGGGTTACCTAAATGTAAACATAAACACACACACATTTGCACAGCACCCCCCCTTTTCTTATGAGATCGTTACTGTTATTATTTTATGGTGGTTTCTTATAAGCTCCCCCAGGCACACTAGCTTATTAATTTTATTTCTGTAGTCCTAAATTCTTAATTTTATGATTTTTGGCCCTCATTCAAAAAGGTACTTAAGGAAAATCTTTAGTAAAGTTTCTGCAGAAATATACTGAATGAGTATAATTTTTAGTGAAAGGAAAAGAGATAGGAACAATGTGACTTACAACTCTGTGTCTCTGTGCCTTACAAAAAACTCGATCGTGTATACAAATAACCTTATTACTTTAGAGACACCACAGCAGTATAGGTTAGAGCTATGCTGCAATGTAAGGACTTGGAACAAATTTGGTTGCACTCGTCTTGCGTTTGACAATGTCTGCTGGCCTCTTAAACTGTGGCTTGTCAATTGCATTGGATTTTTTAATGTCTGGGTTTGGGGCTAAGTAATGTGCAATGCAATATTAATGTAAAGAGCTGTTATTATTCATTATCTATTTGTATCTTCTCTCATTAAATTTTATCATCTAATCAAGAAGGACAAATGTCTGACTATTGATCTAAGGTAGGAATTACCCAGTGTAAATTACAAATGTCAAATATTCAAAGTAAATGACCCAGGCAAACCACCTCCTGTTTGTCCAAGCTGTTTGTAGCAATTTATGAACAAAAACATCAGTAGAAATAAGAGCTGGCTCATAAGCAAGGAAATATGCTTAATGTATCAGATGCTTTATTGGTAATTAAAATCAAGTTCAAAGGGACCCATAACGATCATCGAGTCCAACTCCCTGCTCCTCACAGGACTGCTTAAAACTAGAACATGTGGTGAATTCTGCAGGAGATTTTGGGGACTGTTAGAAGATATGCAGCAGTGGAATGTGTTATCTGGCTAGAAGGGCCTGGCTCAAATCTTCTCAATGCCTGAGAGAGATCAGGTTAATCTGTGAGCTCTGCAGTAAGAACAAATCCCTTTGAGCATACTGAACAGCAAATTCAGCCCAAGGAAAGCTCACATCCTTCAGAGTCAGGACCAATCTCCAGTTAGTAGCAAACTGCTGTGATCCATCCTTTACATATACTTAGCTAAAGCCTGGAAATTCATTAGAACAAAACTTCCATGAAGATGTCACTTCATGTCTCTCTGGTGTATGAAGAGAAAAATAGTGCACTAATGATTAGGATCTAAATCTACTCCAAGCACTCACTTTAAAGATATATAATTTATTAGAACAATAGGGAACTCATTGCAATCAGAATAGGGAAAAAAATAAAGCAGTATCACGAGTTTCATGGCCATACCAGTCTGGGATTCCTAAATAGAAAGTGCTATTCCATTTGCTTTTATTAGCGGGGTGACATTACACAGCAGAGAAAGGGGAAGTCCATCAGAAATGCAGAACACCTGACCTACACCCTTCATGTGAGACGTGGCAGCCAACAAGATCTTGCTCTGTGGAAGAATATAGGTTCCTAAAGAGCACTTAAAGGAGAGTTATTTTGCATTCCCCTGCCACAGTGCCTGGGAAGTGACAGAATGAGTGGAGAGTGCTTCACCACATGTACGGCCAGTATTAATATCACCCGTGGTTCTGCTTCTTCTGTGCCATTACTTCTCCATCTTCTCATAACTAAGATATTGCTGTTCAAGATCGTTCATTCTTGTAAGAGGGGTTGTCTAAATGAGGACAAGTCTTGATATACTATCACACAGTTATGGCACATTCATTTCATCCCAGCTGCAGCCCGCTGAATGCTATTTAGTTTCCCTTGGCTGGCACTGGTGCCTAGCCAAGAGGAACTCCTGTGCTGGTGAACTTCAGCAGAAGTTTGGCTGTAGCAGTCTGCACTGGACACAAGACTGCATTGTTTGTTCTCCTATTAATTCTTTAAACTGTATCAATATTTATATTCAGGTGTCAAATTTAATAAACTTTGTAAATGAGGCAAATTATAAAGTAAATTTGTACAATTAAAAGACAGAGATATCTGTAGGTAAGGCTTCAAATCAGGTTCAGGAATGTAAATTGAATTTCTAAGTCTGTAATGGGTTTTCTGTGTAGTTTGAGGCTTTGGTTTCACATTTGTAAAACTGGAATACATTTGTCTCATCAATTTTGATTGTAAATTCTCTGAGATTATATCCAGCACCAGGCACATTTCCAGTTTTCTTCTGAAACTCTTTGGAGCAAATGAATAAATCTGATTCCTTGGGAACGCCCAAAAACTCTTGTAGTAAACACATTGTTTTGTTTTGTTTTGTTTTTTTGGGTCAGAAACTAAAAGGAGCTCTTGAATTAAATTTTTGTGTTGCAGCAGAAGCCTTGAACCCTAAATTCTTCCAGACTCACTGGTCGTGTGGCACTTTTGCTCTGTGCTTCTCAGTCAGTATTTAAAACAGGAACTATGTTCTTAAGTAATTTCTTCATTGGCCGTGTTTTCTGGGGTTGGCCTTGGGGCCCAGGGTTTGGATGGGGCAGAATATCTTTTTAGAATGGTAGGTTTTCAGAGCAGCTTTCAAAATGTCACAAAATCTTCATGGCTTTTCTGATTCTATTACTTTTACTTCTTTGTTAGAACAAAATTCAGAGCACAAAAACCCTTCTGTGGGTGCAGTAGTAAGTGTTGTGAAGAGTTGGGGCAATGTTTCTTGTTTGCTGTGGCAGGAAAATTAACAGTCTTTTAGTTTTATTTTTCCTTAACAAGTTCTGAGGGAATAAAACACAGCTTGATTTTGTAGAAGGCCCCAAAAATGACTGTTTAGCCAGTCTAGAATTTGTCTCAGTCCAACAATGGATGACAATGCATTGAAGAAAGTGCAGATGCGTGTGCAGCGTGGGAGCTGCCTCCCATTAGTTTCCATCTCCACAGGTCTGTGGGCTGCTAGAAATCTTATATCCTGCAACGTGTTAGGTACCAGTCATGGTTTCTACCTTCACTAATTACAATTTGAGAAACTGCATCCATGTCCCTTACCAAGACAGATCAGATTTCAGTTTTTTACCCTAGTTGCCATAGTCCTAGGCCTAAGCAAGCCAAGGACTGGAATTTTTGATCAGAAGAGCAGCAGTGGAGCTCACTGCAGGTGTAAACATGGACAATCAACTTTTGATTACCTGTGTGAAGATTGAATTGTGGATTAACCACTTCCACCTGCCACCTAATTTTCATTATATTTACTGTGTCATTCTTCATATCAACTTTTTCAAAATTAAATATATTTACTCTGATTCTTGCAACCTAATATGCATCTGTTTTGTATTACCCATGTTATTTCTTTATCTGGATTATTCTGTCTCCAGCCTTCCCCACTGCCCTGGCAATTGAGAGTTAATTATATAAAAGATAATGAAAAAGTGAAATGTGTAATCAGGACAAGATTAGAAGAGTGTACAAAATGAGCATTAGGTTGGTCCATAAGAATGTTGTTCTTGTGCTGTTACAGCAGTTAAAACTGAAGCTATCTAGTAGTGTGTCTTAAATGGTAAGCTTATAGCAGAGAAGCTGTGTTTCAGGGCTGGCATCTTAGCTAGTTAAGGCAGGGGGCTGAGAATGGGCACACTCAAGCCAGGCCCCTGCTCTATCATGAGCTGCGCGGAATGTAGAATGTGGAAGAGATATATGTGTCACCAGCTTATGCTGAAAGGCTTTTGGTTTCTGTACATCATACCTGGACAGTTGAGGCAGCCTTGTGGGGTACCACAGGTTTCCCTGACATGCATCAGTTCAGCACAATCCATCATCATCATCATCATCATCATCATCATCTGTATGTATAAAACTCGTGCTTATTCAAGGAGTATTTTTGCTGAGATCATCTTGCCATCTATGAAGTGGAGACAATTAGTCATATTATCCCTTGTGGAGGGTGTTACTACCCTTGATTATGTGCTGTTCTCAAAACACAGAGTGGAGCTGGGCTGCCCATGCTCTGGGACTGGTCCGTCCTGCCTGGCCCTAAAGTCCTTCCAGAGCATGGTCTATCTCCATCCATCTTTTGTCTCCTGAATGGCATCTAAGGAAGGCCTGTGTCTTCCTGTGCAGTGCCTAGCACAGGAGTTTCTTGGTCAAGACTGCTTGCTTTTCTGGCAGTGAGTACTGGTAGCAGTAACCATGATAATACAGGTCTAGAAACACAGGATAAAAAAAATTGTCCCTCCTTTTGCACTTTTCTTCTCTATAAACCTGAGCTACAAACACAGTTAGATGAATGAGTTGTCATCCCTTGATGTTTGATTTTTTTGGTCATGCCTTTCTGATGAAAAGATAAGAAATTTTTAAAGTAAGAGTGCTGTCAAACTTTAGAACGTGTTCTAGTTCTGAGTATTTTGGTCTCTTATTTGTAATTCCCTATGTTTCAGATCTCAATTATCTGTCTTGCAGAGCCAGCATTGTTAATTCACACCAAGATATTGCTTCTCTTATTTCTTCACTGATTAGCTAATGTAGCTTAATTTCAGTGAGGGGTATGCATATTAAATGGCCTGCTGCAATCAGTATGCTTTTTAGTTTTGAAGTTTCTTTAATGCTGTTACAAATGTGTTTTTTGTGATAACACATATTTATACTACTGAAAATCCCTTCTTGTAGACCATTTCATTTGTGCAAATTACAAAAATATAAGTATAAATAAATTGTGGAACACTGTCTTTTGTCATGAGTTGTGAAAGCCAGAAAATTTACTTGTTAAAGCCATAAAAAGAGAATTCACTGGAGAACTGGATGGCTTGGGAGATGGATAATAGGTAATGGAGAACACAGGATTTCACAACCAGGACATCTGCACAAGTCCAACCCAAAGGTCTAGTCCAGCAAACATTAGTATCTCTCCCACAGCAATCCACAAAAGCAAGCAAAATATCAGGATGTGCAAGATATGGAATATAAAATAGTCTGGATAAACAGTGTAACCATCTGCCCAGAAAAAAATCCCAACAAAAACTGACCAATAACAGCAACATATCTGAAAAACTGCCTTCTTGGTGCAGGCTAGAAGTTACTTTTCATGTCTGCTTTCTCTTACACAGACACTTTATATGTGAGCTGTGGTTACAGTGCTGAACCTGACTGTAAGAGTCATGACCTGTCTTCAAAAGGGCTGATTAAATCTGTGGTATTGTAAGCAATAAAAGAGCTGCTTCTTGGGTGCAAATACGGGTGTACAAACGCCTGTTTCCCTGGGCAGATAGAGCTATATCTATGGGAGAGGGATGCAGGGGGTCTGTGTTGCAGGACAAGGTCACAGACAGGCTGTGCATTGTCCCTTCCCCCAAGTCTTACTCATCCCTGTCTCTGGACACCAGAATGATTAAAGAGCAACAGCACATCTGTGTCCACACTCCTCACTGCCAGTTGGCATCTAGCCCCAAAGGTCTTGTACATTTTTCCCTAGGGCCCCATCCTTCAGTGTTTGCTCAATCTGCTCTTTCTTTGCTGTTTTCCCTCTTCTTCTCCTTGGACTTCTTTTTCAGATCTCTTTCATATCTGTATTGTCCTTCAGAAAAATAAAAGATAGCAGAGTACTGCAGACTGTATGCTTTGGCTGGTGGCATAGGAAAATTGAAAACTACTGTTTTTCTCTGAGCATACTGGTCAGTACTTTACCCTAGCAAACTGTTTAATGCCACTGTGCTCTTTCTGTCTGGCTCTGTCAGTAGTGGATTGATTCTAAAAATCATTAAATCAACTATTTTATGGGCAGTTTTATGTTAGGATGGGGTGGACACTTAGAACTGTGGCTCTTGAACAAGCTTGTGGTTTCTTAATCATGCTTAAACCACTGCTCATATTCATCTAGTAATGATTTTGTCCTTTTCCTTCCATTTACTTCTGTTCTCGGAACATCTGGAAGTTCCTGTGAGTTTATTGCTTAATCTTTTTCCAAGTTAGTATTTGACTTTATGCATTCTTCTGTCAGTGACATCCAAGTAAAATGCATTCCTATAAAAAAAGAGTAAAATAGCATCAGATAGCTCCTAATGTGATGTGTTAGGGACTAGTATTTTTTACTTTGCATCTTGATAGAGGGCTCTGGCTTTTCTCTAACTTTCAGCTCATTATTTTTATCTTCTACTCTTCAGGAAGTAGGATAAGTTTAGGGGGGCTATGCATCTTCTGAGATAGTTTTTAGGGACTTTTTATTTTCAACATGTGCAGGAGGATCAAGGTCACAATGTATTTCCGAGTCTTCCATTAGTATGGTGATAGCCCTTGAAAGTTTCCTTGAACATTTGGCTGTTTTCGAGAGCTGGTCAAGAGAAAATTCCTTGGTAGGTATCTGCAATCTGTAGACTGGTCTCTAGTATTTTGGAATGCAAGTTAAGTAGTTGCCACTAGATGACAGTATAATCTACTGATACGATACCTAAATCTGCATTTCAATACATTATAATACTGAACTTGTTCTTTGCACGAGCAGTTTGTTAGACTTATTTTGCTGGATCCAGTCAGAACCCACTGGAATTCAGCAAAATGTGAAATTATCTGCTTTAATTTTTTCCACCCTAAATGCTATTAACTAGAAGGGCAAAAAGTCCTGGGCAAGTGCTAGAGGAAAAAACTTGCAAGAAATAGACATTCCTAATTACTTAGATGCAATTAATTTCTGAATCTCTCCCTGAGCTCCTTTAATGCTGCCTGGCATGTCTAGTAGTTATTTTTTGCTCTATGTTGTCCTTCTGGCTTGATGGTGGTTTTCTCAGATATCACTGTCTGAAGGAGAGGAAGAAGTGGTGAATCAGGTCACTTTTAACTAGCTGCATTACAAATAAAATTCATGTCAAGGAAACACTGGCAAACTGGTGTAAAAAGAGATGGAAAGTATACTACTGTTTTTAACCTAACCTGAGTCATGAGTATGTACTCTCTTGCTCTTATTTAATGACTTGCTTCTCGAAGAGTTAAAGTGTTTAGTGTGAAGTTGGACTTCTTGGATAAACAAAAGTAATGATCATCCTTATATTCACCTCACTTGTTTCTCTGCCTTGTGCTCTGCAAAAATACTGAATAATATAAAAAGGCAGCTAATTACAGAAATCCTTTTTTTGCATTCTTTTAATATGTATATTTACTTTCTCAGTTACAGCTTTGAAATGGCATTGTTTTTTCCAAAACATATTGAGCAGAGACTTAATGCAATGAATATTGCACAAGCAGCCTTGCTGTTACAGATGTGGTTGGGACAGTCACCTGTGGGTTAGTTTGCCTTCTGCTACACAGCTTTTGTAGAAAACATTACTTCAAAAGCCAATGGACTTTTAGAATTTACTTAATTGCTGCACCTCTGTATGTAGCTGACATTTGTTTCTAGGCTGCTCAGTGCTACGAAAAAATGAAGTGCTCTATCACAAGAGTCAGCTGTCACACGTTTTCACTGCATTATAAAAAGCAACAAAGAAGCTAGACACCCAAATACTACAAAATAAACCCAAAATGGTTTTTTTCCACTTTATAATTTCAGGTTTGTACAGGAATTGTGCAATAAAGAGCAATGAATATCTGAGAAATGTCACATGCAAATCCTGAGGGGGATGAGAGTTAGCAGTACAATAAAACAGGCCAGGCAGTCTCCAGGAAGAGCTTCCATTTCCTAACATGATCTTTTGGAAGTCTAACTTTGGCTTCCAAAGGTCACCTTTAAAATTTGCCAAATGATGTGATGCTGATAACAGTAGCGTTCTGTAAGACCATTTTCAGATCAAAGTCCTAGCCTAGCAATCACAAGGAACACTGACACCAGTGCTCACTACTAAATAAGTACTTGTGAGATTCAAATGTAGTTAGCTTGATAGTCATGTGACTTTCTTTTTTCTTGTACTATTGTCCTAGAAAAAGTCATGGCTCTGAAGATATCAATGCTACAAATGTATTTAATTAGAATGATGGGAAATAATCAATATGTGTCCATCAAGCTGAGTGGAAATGGAAAAATGAATATATTGAGCAAGACTAAGCTGGGATGAGAGTGCACCCACTGACTGTTTATGTAGTCTGCTTGCTTTCTGCTGGGGTCCTGCATTTGACTGAGCTAAGAGATCCTTCAAATAAACCACTTGAAGTAAAAGTGATCATAGGTACGCAGCGGTGTTTCAGAGTCTGTGTCAGAGATAATGCAACAGTGATTTTTTACCTCTTGCCTTCCCACTAATTCTGTCTTCAACAAGAAGCTGTTAATATGGACAGCAACTGTAGC
>NW_008236973.1:4548801-4605079 GCF_000691975.1 Corvus brachyrhynchos | reverse complement strand
AGCATATCTGTATGTGCAGATTGGGGCTGGGGGAGGAGTGCTCTGTGCATTCTTATGCTTAAAATTAAGTTACTGTTACTGAAAGAACTTTGATGATGTATGAGACCGAGAGAGAGTGAAATGCAGGTCTGCATTTTAAAAGTTTTCTTTCAGAATGGAAAAAAAGAAGGGTCTGTATTTCTCCTCCTTGGCCAGTTTCTGGGATTCTTGTCTTCTGTTGAGATGCCACAAGCAATTCTGTGTTCAGTGTCTGCGAGTGGCTGAAACAGGGCAGTGATAATTTCTGCAGCATCATGTGCACAGACTCTGCCTCACCCTGGGTGCCTGAACAATACTTAGAAGAACAATTTTTTCTTTGAAAAAGTCTAGCAAAAAATTGTGGCTTAAAACATATAGTGACTGTGGCAAAAGGAGAGCATTCTTAAGACTGAAGGCCACACACAGCAGTGGCAGGAAGGGGTGGGCCTTGGTCTCTGAAGGTCTACTTGTCGCAGTGCTGGGCTTTTCTTCTGTGTGAGCAGCAGCAAAATACTATTGCTCAGGCAAAAGAAAGATGTTGGCTGCACTAGAAGAGGAGTCTCAGCTTTGCTTGTGCTTTCTGGAATGTCACAGTACCAAGGATTTTTTTAACTATTAGAAAGGACTAGTATTCAGTAAGAAGCAGTGAGGACTTAGGGCAAGAACTGAGGCAAGAATTAGTAAATGGTGTGACATAATTCACAATGTGTCCCCTTGTGCATTCATGGGGAGAGCAGAAGTGCTGCTGTTATTTGTTTTCATGAACGGTGATTTTCTTGATAGCACTTCTGTAGGTATTTCACATACCTGTCCTCACAACTCACCTGCTATTCCTGCAGGCAAATGTGATGAGCAGAGCTACATCACAGGAAAAATGGGTGAGAGTAGGATGGGAATTAGGCCAGCAGAATGTTTTCCCATGTTCAAGCATGTTTGCTTTCATGTGTGCGTGCCACCCAGCCTATTGAAGCCATCTGCACAGCCCTAGTGCATGTGCCTGTGGAATATCTTCCTCAGCTTCATCTTTAACCTACACACTAAAGTCTGAGACAAAAAAAGTAAGCTCTCATGCAAAGTGATGTTTGTGGGGATGTTAGAAGCTGGCAGAGAACACAATCACATGGCCATGACAATCTAAGTGTGCAGGTGGGTTGGAAGTAATTGCATATCTGATAATGCTGGGTGTCACATCCCATTTTCTCAGTGAATTCAGAATTGTACATACACACTGCTCTGGCTCATGTTGATAGGCACATAAATCTTATTTTAGGAATGCACTTAAAGAAAAGCTTTGTTTTATTGAAAAACTGTACTGTATGTTGGTGCCTGTTGGTACCTTTAATGTAATATCACGGGTCAGAATTAGAAATCCAACAGATGAAGAAGCACCTTCCACAACTTTCACTGCCTCTGGATTGAGATGACAAGGCAGAAGTAATTCTTCTTGAAACAAACAAGACAAAGGAAGGAGACACCCCAAATGAAAAAAAAAGGAGAGACATTAAAAAGTAGATGGCCCAGTTTCTCAAATCACCAAACTCATCTGTTGTTAGGGGTTCCCTTGGAATTCTGCCTTCGTGGATAGCATATGTTGCCTGAACTGCTTGGCTTTTCTGTCCTTTGTACATGGTACATGTCTTTACATTTAGGTAGGGGGGCAAGGACAGATTTTTCTGAACTAGAAAATTTTCTACCTCTGCTTTATCTTCACTTGCATGCATGTAAATCCTTACAATGACAGGGGGCTGAGGAAACATCCCACTATTTCCAGGTGCCCATCTTGTTAACCTTGAACTTACTCTTCCAGCTAATTAAACCAAAATACATGTTGCCATGCAGAAGAAAACATGACACCTTCCAAGGCCTATTTAGTATGGAATGAAAGGCTTTCATTTCGTCTACTTTCAAGTGGATGTGTAACTCATCTTTACATGCTCCTTGTCGGAGAGACTGGAAACTGTCTTATGCATTCCTCATTCTGAAGCACAGAGGTGCCAAATCACACTTATTTTGACCATATTGCTCTGAGACTTCTGCTCTAAGAGTCCAAGCCCTACTGGATCAACCAAATGCATGTGGGCTGTAAACCTTGGAATCAAAAGCCACACACAACCTCATGAGAAAGGCACAAGATCTCCCTGTTTCTGGCGTCTCATGAGAAGAAAGGTACAAGTTACAGCACTGCAGATGAATGAGAAGCCACAAGGTGTAGTTGCTGGTCAGTGTAATAGGAGCAATTGGGGATGGCAGAGACTGCTGTGGGAAGTGAGAATTTTCCTAGTTTCAGATTATAAAAACCCCATAAAACAGCATTGCTGTTTCAGTAATGCTGCCTTGCATTAATGTCTTCCTATTTATAGCCTCAGTCTAATCATAACAAAGTCCCCACTTTTCCCCCCCAAAATATTCCCTGGAGAATTGTCTACTGTAGCTTTAAATAACTCAAGTAACAGTACTTCCATCATTTACGTTTGGAGATGATTACTTGGCCTAATAGTAATAATTGTGAGAATTCTGCAGGGTTTGGTTCGTGATGATGTTTGCAGACTGAATTCTGCAATTCTGTTTATAAGGGATTGGCTGCAGATTAAAGCATTCACTGTTTTCTTGATGTTTGAATACACCAATTCAGGTGCCTCACAGCTTAGTTCTAATGGGAATTTAGGTGCTTAAATAGCCTTAATAACCTGTCCCTATATGAATACTCTCAGCTAACAAGCCCTTCCTCTACTACCCTGCCCTGGTACAATATTGTGTGGAATTATCCTACTTGCCCAATGGCCTCAGGTTTTTTTTTTTTTTTTTTTGCAGATGACCAAAGGCAGCATAGATTATCCTTACTATTTTTGTCCAGATAGGGCAAGAGATGTAAGAAGGACAGACTTTTAAATTTTTTTTTTTTTTTTTGTATCTCTGTTGTTTTCTTTGAGGTTGAACAAGCAGGAGTTAGGCTCATGTTCAGTATTATGGTGGTAAAACACTAATGGCTGGGCCTCCTTGTCAGAATTTTTGCTCTTCAGAAGAAGTGCTAAATGGATGACCCCTTCTCTCTGTAGTAGTGGTAGTTGCATTAACCAGTGATTCCACACTTTTTTGGACGATGGTACACTCTGAATCCAGAAAAATAGCACACAGACCGCCTACATTTCTTGCGGGTAAGTGTCTGTACACAGGCCATAGTCTTTCTTGTCAGTCTGCAGCTGAGGAACAAAACAGCCGGAATTACAGGCAGAATTTTTCTGGTTTAAAACCAAAAGAGATTAGGTTGTCTCCTTTACTAAGGCAAAAATTCACTCTTAATACAAATAGTATTTTCTTTCATGTCAGTGAGTGAAATTTGGGATGCTCAGAAGGATCAAGCTCTGTGACTGATTTTAGTAAAAAGCTTAGTTAGGTAGCAGGGGTAGGACAAGTTGCCTGTAACCGAACAGAATGGTTCCTTTCCATTGGAGCTGTAGTTCTTCAGGAGTTTTGTGGCAGAGTTAATGGAAAAGTAGAGTCTTCTAATTGAGCCCAAACTGAAGAAACAGATGAGTTTTGGCCAAGGGCCAGTGTTTTCAGAATTGCTGATCAAAGATAAGTTTTATCATGGTGGGTCTTTAAAAAATACTGACATCTCAGACAAAAAAAATGAGCTAAAACAGATGGAATGTGAGCCCTTACAATTTAAGCTGATCTGGCTTTTTCTTTCTTCTTTCTTTTTTTTTTTTCTTTTTGCCCTGTGATCACAAACATAAAAAGATGGTGGTAATACAGGTGTAAAATTTATTGTAACTACCAAACTCTTGAGGGTCTTTAGAGAGCAAAGTACATACAAAACCTGTATTTGACCTTAACCATTACTTGTTCCTGTGGTGGTTAGGAATGATTAAGTCATTTTTAACGTAGTGGAAGCTGGGGTCATGCTCCACTTCTCCTAAAGCTCTTTAAAGGACAAACTGCTATAATTACTATAATAAATGTTGTAACCTATAGAAAAGTGCAACCCACAGCAGACATGCTGCTCGCCAAAACACCCAAGTTCTGCTCTGGGCATGCATTCTGGTTTGTCACTGGCTTAAACACCATAGTGAGTGTGGCAGCTATTAGGAGAGCAGAAAGATTATGTAGGAAAATGTAGACATCGCTGTTAACTACATCAGGCTTTTGGCCCAGTCAATTTCTTTTTCCATTAATATTGAGGCCGTGGAGTCACATATTAGAGGCATGTACAGATTTAGTTCAGAAGGGACCTCTGGAGGATGTTTGGTCCAACCCCCTGCTCCAAGTGAGATCAAGCTGCTCAGAGCTTTTCCAGTCATGTTTTGAATGTCTCCAAGGACAGACAGATTGCACAGTCTCTCTGTGCAGCCTGTTCCCATTCATAACCACTCTCACTGTGGAATGTTTTCCCCTTATGTGCAATCAGAATCTTTTCAATCTACTTAGCGCTTTCTTCTTAAAGCCCTTTCTTGATTTTTGAAAAATGCAGTCAACTTCAGACTTCTCAAGCTACCATTCTTTTTATAAGAGGGATGTCATCCAACAAGGAGAGAAGCAGCATGCCAACTGACATATATAACCACTCACACAATCTGGGGTTTGAATTCTATAGAGCGAAAGCCCTGTGGAACACTCATTATGAATTTTGGTGGAAAATCCGTAACCCCAAATATATTAATAAAAGCAATCAGTAAAACAATTACAAATAGCATACAAGCTCAGAAAAAAAAAATTCTTTCTTCATGAGTGGGGACGTTGTGAGGGAGAAAAGAAAAGGCCCCAGCAGAGGAGTCTATTGTTTGCAGCCCATTCCAATTAAGAGTGAGCACACTGGAATTGGGGAGCCACATGCAGGTTCTAGAAGAAATAAATTTGACTGAAAAAAAGGGCTTAATATTAAAAACCTTTGGATTTCTGCTTTTTAGTTGGTTTTTTATTTGTGACTAAAATGTAACCCTTCAAAGAATCATTTCTTTCTTTAGTAAACTATTTCTTCGGTAGTCATGCTAGCCTATGTTTCTTTTTCCTGTGACAGTTTCAGGAATATGTTGTTTGTACACTGGCACAAGGAAAAGAAGGAGGTCCTGGCAAATCAGTGGCAAATGAAGAGCTGGCAACTTGCAAGAGGAATTGTACAAGGACAAAGTGATCTTTTAGATGGGTGACTGCAGAATAAAAGCTACGTAAATGACGTACTGAAAAAAAAGTCAATGGATTTACTGTCAAAACCAGGAGACATGAGAGTGTGAAATTTTTTCCATTTCTGTTTCATCTGGTAAAAAAAAAAATTCTTTTCCAGCACAGGATATGTGAAATGTGATAAGCGAAATTAATTTGAAAAGTATTGTAAAATACACAGGCCTGACTAGCACTGTATTTTAAATCACTTCTTTATTTCCGCTATAACTTAACTCCAATTCTTTTTTTTAAATTCATTATGTCAACATAAGTAGGTGCAGCTTATAATCACTTGGATGGTTGTTATTTTTTAGCTGTTTAATTCATTGACTCACATCCGGCAATAATTCATGCAAAATGGGCTCTGAACTCCTTTCCAATATGCAGATTTGTGTGCAAATGAGCGTTACCTATGGTGTTCCTACTGAAGCGTTTTTCTTTGATGTACATTTCTGACATTCTGAGATTGTAAAGAAGAAAATAACTTTAAAAATTTTAAGAAACCTTAATTGAAGTTAACATAAAAGAAGATACATGGTGTTAATTGGTCTGTTTCAGGCATAATTTGTGCCTTTGAGACCACGTCCCTTACCCCCCGCCAAAGTGTCAAGACTCACATCTTTAATTCAACAATCTTTGTATTAATTACCTCTGGATAAGGTAAGCTTTGATTGGGAGTCCTTTATTGTAAAATTACAGTACATTGCCTGCTTTAAGATAAATAAATTAGGGTTGAACTTGAAAAAAAATCTCCATCCAACTGTGAATGGGAAAGTGCATTTGAGTATCAAATACTAGATGAAAGAACGCTTTTTATCAGACTTCCTTACTAGGGGAAAAGTGTTTTCTTTTAGTACCTCTTTTTTCATTGTTTTTACACATTGGAAAATTATAGCTTCAGATGGAAACATTTTGGTCCTTGGGCGGCCAACACTTTCTTTCACATGGTCCCTTTCTGCCTCGTGGGATCTCAGCATTCTCCTCTGAGAAGAATTCCCCAATATCTGGTCCGTTCATTTGTCACAGAGTAATCAGTGACCGATGGATGGCATTCCCTTCTCCTTTGCTCACCGTTCCCACTTCTTAATTGCATCTAGTTGACTGTCCATTAAGGCCAACCCTGATTTTGCATTCAGGGAGGGAAGGATTGAAGAGGGCTTTGTACCCTCTCCATGTCACCTGGATGTGTTTTGGGAAGTGTTACAAGTTCTGAGCATTACAAAAGCAGCCACATGGACAAGAAAGCTGCCAGCAATACGGGCAGACTAAAGACAGCTTGTCTACTCATCCCAGAGAAGACTACCCCATTCCTGGCTTTGGTGTAATGGAGCTGCAGAGCTAAATTTGGATGTTGGGGCTTGGGTGCTCTGCAGATGATATGCTTTTTGTGTGGATTATGCTGGCTGCAATATGATGCCCTCACATATGCTTTCAATGCAACTAAGTGGTTTGAACAGCTATTGTCAAATGTTGACAGAGCTTTAAAGCCCATAGGCTCAGTTCTGACCTCAGAGATGCTGGTGGGACTCTTTTGAATCCATAGGATGTGCTGTGTGCCTTGTGTACCTTTCAGGGTTAATGCACATTGTTCCATGAGTGCTTCTCTGAGGGAAGCAGAGACTAGATGAAAAACTAGGTGTGCCTATGTGAAGGTGTTAAGGACACTTATTCTAAAGTTTCAGAGCTGACACCGGATTGATTTCAGCTCCACTGTCTCTCAGTAAAGACATACTAACTGCTCTTCAAAAGATTTTCAGCGTTTACATAAAAAACCTGAAGATACGAGTCCAGTTTTTTGTTCTTCGCATGATTTTGAGCTTAGTCTTTCTCTTCCCTGCTGGGACCTTGGTGAGTGCAGAGCTCCCACATTTGCCCAGTTAGCACAGAAGGTGTGCCAGTGATAAAGAGATGCTGGAGGCTTCAGTTTTGCCACCTGATGTGTCAACTGCCTCAGTAAGCCAGGTTTTACCCATTTTTGCAATGGGGGACATTTATAGTAACTGTGGCTTTGGCCCTTTATTAGCACTGAAATCAGCTGAAATGAAAGATAACCAGCAAGAAAAAGGCCAAAAGAACTTTTGTTTTATTAGAAACTCTGGAAATACTGAGACAGCAAGACACAGGACACCTATTCAACCCTCCCCTACTCTGGGTGGGGAATTGTACCAACAATATGTTGAAACCACTGCGGGATCTTGACCCAAGAACTGGTTGTATACTACTCTCTCATTGTACTAGGCCACTGTGATTTTCATCCTGCTACGTTTTCCCATCCCCTAGAGGCAGACTTGTCAAGAAGCCTTTTGTCTGGCACAGTATTTTCAAATCCAAACTCTGATAATTATCTGTGGTTCTGCTGCTGACTTGAAAGGCAATTGCGAGGCATTGAATCCACATTGCCTTCAGTACTAAAATTAAGAGTAAGGAGCAGGGGCCTTTCTGTGACTGCTTCTCTCTCCAACACTTGACACCAAATGCACATGTGAGGCTGACCGTCAAAGATAAATGAGTTCAATAGAAAAGAGGAGACACATACTTGGATCTCAGTGAAATTCAGTACAAATCAGTAGAAAGCGCAACACAAAGGCTTTGCATGGCAGACTGCTAATCAGAAGAGGTGAGTATTTTAGCATATTTAAATGAGGAAAGGGCATGCACTAATCAAACAACACATTTGCTGCTTAAAACTTTTCAACACGGATGGAGGATTTTTAAAATATCATTAAATATGATGATCTAGGTTTATAGGAAGATAATGAGGTAAGTAACAAATATGTCAAAACTAAACTATCAAATACTGTAATTATGTTGGGTACAGATTAGTTGCTGAAAAAGTTTCCCATTACTGCACTATATCTGTCAGAAATCATATTCAAATAATAATGGGTTTTCTTTTGATTTCCTTTATTTAGCAAAAGGTGCTATATGGTAACTTTCCAATAGCTTTCATGGGATGAATAAGAATTACATCATGAGCCTGCTAGGACTCTTCAATGTAAATTGGTGTGAAATACACATAAGTGGCAAAAAATCTTTTTTTTACATGCGAAATTTTAAAAGCTTTCACATCATCTAAGTAGATTGCTTGGAAAGTACCTTTATTTAGTTCTCTTACAGTCTTTATCTTTCTTTACTGTTTTTCAAATCAAGCCTGGGTTGCTGTCACATTCATTGACATTTCTCCTTCACAGCAGCAGTATTTTTTGTTAATCAGTCAAGAAAGAGAATTAGTTTTACATCAACATTTAAAAGGGATATTTTCTTAAATCCTCCCAGGGAAAAAATTACCTTTTACTGAGAATTATACAAAATGTACATGCTTCCTAGGCCAATAGATCATTGCCATATGAGTATAACAAAGGTTATTTAGCAGTCATGGGTTTTCTTTGGGAATATTGCCTTCACAGAAGCAGTTCTCTAAGGAGATGAGCTTATTTTAAGCTGATATTCATTAGAAAGCTGCTAAGCCACTAGAGACATTCTGGATACAAAATAGGATATCTGGCTTATATTTTTCTTTTGCAGGTAATAAGAGATAATATCTGTAATCATGATCAGAATCTTTGATTTATTGCTATGATAGGTTATATTGTGTCATATGATATTCTGAGATTTTTGTCTCTATTTCTTTAAAGGAGTATTTTAATGGATTTTAAGCACTTGAGAGCATGAGACTCATACTTTCAAGATTGGCATCGTCCTCCATTTATGGAAATAATGTCTCCTTCTGGTTATTACCTGTATTCACTGTAGTTGCATGTCAAGGGCTTGAATTACTTGCTTTAAAGACAAAATTTATATTTTCATTGTCTTCAGTAGAAACTGGATGAAGGCTGCATACCTCAACACATTAAGAGGGGGTTAGATACGATCTTCTGAAGGTAGGAGGGGGTATATATTTAATGTGTTATTGGATCTTTTGATGAAATATGAATCTTCCTTGAGGTACAAACAGTTGAAGAAAAAAAACTAAGCATTGGACAGAAGAAATATATTACTGTATGTATTAAACAGTGAGACTCTTCATGCTAAATACTGGATAAAGATGATTATATAATTGGATCGAATATTTGAGTTCAGAAGACAAACAGAGAAAGAACTGGGAAGATTTTGTCAAGAGTAAAAAGGAGTTACTGAAAAATTGAGAAATGGTTGTTTCAATAAAAAATAAAGAATCTAGAAGGAAGAGTGCTTGCATATACAAAATAATCTCATCTGTGATAAAAATGGTACAATCAAATCTGAAAGGAGACTTGGGAAATATACCTTTTCAGCTGTATAAAAAAAAAAGCTTTTGGCTTGTCACTTTTGACACTGTGGATACAGAGGGAAAAGAGCAGAATGGTATCTGCAGGGACAACACAGTACAGTCAAGGATTGACTACAAGGTAAATTCTGCTCTTTCTCCTTTATGTTTTGGATGTCAGGATTTCACTGTCTGTATCCTCATTCCACAGTACTTTCAGGCATGCAGAAAGTCCAGTAGTGGCAAAATAAAGGGAGGCATTACCTAGAACTTCAGTGCCAAAACTCTGAAGATTTCTGTTTTCTACACAGACTGACAACACTTCTGGATCAGGGCAGGAGCGTTATGGAGAAATAAAAACCAAAAAGAGAGCACAAGACTGAACAGCTGCACAACCAAAGAGGGAATATTGTTCCTCTGTGGCTTTGGGTTACTGGCAGTGACAGACTTCTCCCAAAGCCTTTCCCTTTTCTTTAATTTTCTTTTGTAGACATGGAAGTGCCATTGATAACTCCTTGTAACTCCTTGTTACTTGAGCACTGCTATCGAGAGATAAAACATATATTTGATATCTCATATCTCCAGCTCCTGGAGAGTTCCCAGAGAGTTCTCATCATGGTCTTGCCATAAGTTCTCTCTGAAGGTCTCAGGAGCTATTTTGCCTCTCATTTCCTTGGTTTGCTTTTTGCCACTCTTAGAAAACAGTTGTGTGTTCATTCAGCTCTCAGTAAAAGTGTTGCAGTGGGGATTACTGCAACATGTATAAGACAGTGAGGCCCATGGAAAAGAAATATGGACAGATTCTTGGTAGATGTTTCAGAGGTGTTTATTCTCCAGCCACATGGCCGGGGGACTGCCGAAGAACTGAGCAATCACTGGACCAGCAGGGTCCTTCCCGGGCAGGGGAACACAAAGCAACAAATGGGGAACAGGATTAGGGTACATGTGACCAGGGAGCAGGGAGATCCCGTGCCTAGGCCGTGCCTCTACTCCAGGGTCCCCTCTCTCCCAGGACCCCAAGCCAGGGGGGAGGAATCCCAACATAAAAGGGCATCTTGCTGAGGAATGCCAGAAAGAGCAACAGGCAATTACGTTTTCTAAGACTTGAGTATTCTAACAGGGTGTAGGGGTGGGGGAAAGAACTGTGAAATTATTCTGCTTTTGTATTTAAAAGAGAATACGAAAGAGTTGGATTTTTTTTCTTCACATTCTGTAATATAATTGTTTGCCTCACCAATACTCCAACAGAGATGGGAGAGGTGAAAGCAAAAATCTATGGTATTTTGAATCTTTTTGTTTTGCTGTTGGACAGCTTGTCCAAAAGAATGGACTATAACTGGTGGAGCTGTCTATAGAAGGTAGAGAAACAAAGAACCTCAAGTAGGTTCTGTTGCAGTATATAACAACAAAAATTTGGTTCACTGGCAATATAATTATTAACAGACACACACATGATTTTTATTTTTATCTGTTTTCCTCAACAGGTTTGTCTTAAGCCTGAACCTCCATATATTACAAGGGTATATGGGTATATGAATGCAATACAATTCCTCTGCTAATGTTCATAAGTGCCCATCCTCATTAGGCTGAAGATGAATGGGTAACAAATACTAGCCTTCGGCAATGAACACATGTCTTCAGTGCACAAACATGGAGATTCTTGGATGCTATCCCTGTGTTGCCTGCTGTGAAATGTTCTGTCTATCAAAGGAACAGGCCTTAAGATGCGAGCAAGATTCTGTGAAGGGGTATTGCAACATCCAGCAGTTTCCTGGTCCAACAGTAACACTCTTAGTAGCTTTTTCCTGCACAAAACTGAAAATCTGGGGTTTCCTGACAGAACTTCCTCCCACGTAACCATTTGCACAGTTTCTCTCCTGTGATTTAGCTGATTAGAAACTTCTCCAACACTGCAGGATAACAACGTTAATGAAATTACCATCAGTATAAAAAAATCTATCTAGCAAATTACTACATATATTATGACCAGGTGACTCAGGATGAGGTTTTCCTACAACAGATTTAAAATTAAATAAATTGAAGGATAAAAGAAGATGAAGGATTTAATGGAGAAAGAGGTGATTTTTCTGTAAGTGGAACATTCAAACATTGCATGAATTTGGAGACAATGTCCTAATTCCAGCCTTTATAAATATTTTTAAAATGTTCTCATAATATTTCACATCAAAACTGGTAAAACCCAATAGCTATGATTGAATAAAGATGCATGGGAACACGGAGTCTGAGTGAGCATGTCTTTAAAGATTCACTTGAAATCTCTCTAATCTGCCTGCAAGTAAATTAGGCTGCAGCACTGTAGGACCTGCTCAATGGTGCAGTGAAGTCAGTGGAAAAACTCGCTTAGGCAAACATCTGTATGTAACAATACTCTTCCAGCAGTCACCAAGATAAGCAACTATTCCTACCATTCACTAAATCTACAGAATTCATAGACTATTTTCAGCATTGATTATCAAGTCCAGATCTTTTTCACTGCTATTTACAATAAAGCATGAAGGACAAGTGATTCATTTTCATGATGCATTTCTTTTGGGCCACCTCCAGACCAGAAACTTCAGTTATTCAATATGTTATTTAAGCACCTGCTCACTGAGCCCTGAATGATGCAATACAAGGATACTATCAAGATGTATCTTAAAACACCATTTGCTTCCCCTCACAGTGGTGTTCTCATTTCTTTATGGAATATTTAAGGGGTGCATGTTGTTCTGACAGCATATTAAAGCAACGTCTTCTTTGATGATGTAATAACTGTTAACAGCTTAACACTCCCATAACCAGCTAGTAATAGGAAGGGTATGTTGGATTCTACTAGTTTTGAAGTGATGTCAGCCAAAGATTTGTAGGATCATGGTTTTCCTTAGCTTTTTAAAATATCTCCATCTGGCATACTTTATATTTCATTCTACTCTGCTTTGGATTGTAGTTTTGCTGTGCTTCGTGACTTGCCTTGCAAGATCTATGCTTTTTTGCCTTGGCTTGACCTCTGTCTTGATAACCTTGGACTGGTCTTTAAGGATTCAAGTTGCAAACACAGGACCTGTTGTCATCCTTCATTAAACTTTGAGTCCCTCAAGTGCTTCTTGACTAATACTGTGTAAAATCCTGCTCACTGAGCATCTGACTTGTTTCCATTGCAGGGACATGGACGTTTTTTTTGCTTACCACATATTTTAAAGGTTGCCAGTGATGTGTTCAGCCAACTTGCAACCTGATTCTGTAAAGTTATAATGCTCAAGTCACAATCTGGAATTGATGTATTGCGTGGTTAAAATTCCTTAACTCTTTCATCCCTCAGGAATTCCACCATATTTAAGAAGTCCATAATGATATCTGGTCTTACAGAAAAGTGGGGAACTTTCTTGATATTTGTGCAGCTCTTTGAAGAACATGACATGGGAAGCAGGCTCAGGAAGGAGTAATGCTACACATTGCCAGTGTTTGTTTTTTTTTGACCTTGGAGGCTGAAGCTGAGTGCCACTTAGGGTAAAAAGATGCTGCATTTTGGAGCATTCAAACATTTCAGATACTTACCAGTATCTGATGCTGATGAACAAGATGGTTAGAAAGCAGTGGATTACTAATCATTCAGATAAAATTTTTTGTTAGGAATGAAGCAACAGTTATTCCAAGCCTCCTTGAAACCTGCATACTTCACAAAAATACACATAAAGTTTTACCACATGTAAAAAGGAAGAACTCAGAAACAGCAGATGAGCTTTTGAAAGAGGCCAGCTTTTAAAAGTCTCTCAAATTTAGCATGTTCTCCACAGGACAAGTTAGAAAAGTGGTATATTTTTGTCTTCTGGTGTAAGAAAGGACTACCAGGTGGGATGGGAATCTTTCTGGCAAAGCTTATAGCTGAATGTGAAAACAGATCTATTTCTGCTCATATGTGACTCCTGCACTGTTGATATCAAAGTATTCAAGGCATTGAACTCACATCTGTTCATCTGCAGACCTGCACGGTATATTTTTAAGGGAACTTAGGTGTACAGGTGCCAAAGTTGCCATAAAACCTTGGTTTCTATGACTTAATGGACTTTAAAGCTGTGGGACTATATGTCTGATGAGTGAATGACCTTGGTGGCAGGAGCACTTTCCTTCAGATATAGTTTCTGGTTCCACTGAAATCAGCAGGTGTTTAAATGCAGATTTTACTGGGTGGTGTATCTCACAGTTTGCTCTTGAATAGTTTGAAAAATGTTAATGAATGCTTACAATGTTTTCTGTTTGAATTAAGAGAGTTCACAAAGTGTGTACCTCCTTTGTGTTAGTGAAGTCTGGTCTATTAGCACAGAGAATTTCTTTGGCTATATCAGCTACAGGAAAATTGTATGAGAAAAACATGAATAAAAAGAATGCAATGATGAAGATGACCAAAAATGTTAGTGTATTAAATTCTGTGAAACATGCTTGTTTGAGAAAACACAATTCTAGTTTAACAGCTTGATTGCTGACTGTGAGGAAACCTTTTGTTCTGATGAACAAATGAGGAGGAGCAGTTTTACAACCAAAGCAGACAGACATTGCATTTGTTTCTTTCTGCTTGTAGTGACTAATTAAAGATTCTAGATTCTGTTGATGTTTTCCAGAAATAATGTAGTCAGCTCCAGGTACCTGTAATTAAATTGATTTCTTAATTTTGGACAATAGACAAGGAGGAAAAAAACCCCCCATTATTTGTGCTTGGGAAAAAAAAAAACAAAAACAAACGAGAAGGAATATAACCTTCTGTAAACTCTGCAATGCCAGGAATTTCAGAAGACACTTAAATGAGCAAGAGCTGTTCAGCAGTGCTAGGCAGAAAATTGCTTGTCAGGAGACAAGAAAGGTTTAGTACCACTTTACTTCTAGAAATGGGATAGCTTCATTAACATCTTAGAGGACAAGGAATATGGATTTTCATATACTGACTGGACAGTAGCAAAAAAATTCTGTTTCTTGCCTTTTCAGACTGAAAGTCAAGTATATTGAGGTCTTTCAGCTGGCAGGTGCTTGTTTTTCCTAAATAGTACAGCTGATAAATACACCTCTGGTTCTGCTTACTGTTACAGATTCATCATGATGTCCTGTTTAGTTCAATTTCAGCTAGAAAGATATGAATGCAGCAGGGATAAGAGAAGGGAGAAGGCTGGAGAGGAGGTGCAGAAGTACAGAAGTAAGAACCAGATATCAAACCGCTCATCCATGGGGTGTTCTTTATCGTTGCATTTCTCTGGGTGATGTGGTAGGTTCAGATTCTGTAGAGTTTAGGCTTTTATTTAAAGGGGAAAAATCTGAAATATTTCTGTTCTAGCCAAAGAGATAGAAACTTTAAAATGTAAACAGGTCCAGCCATCACTTTTTCTGAGTGAACACACCTGCTAAAACAATGCCTCAAAACATAAAAAGTCTCCATTCCCAGTTCACCAAACAGTGAACTTTAAAGTCAGTTAAAGAATGAATTATGAGGAAGTGTGGATTACTAGGACAACCCTCCATTCAGCAGGGGCAAACAGAGGAGGAGGAGACAGGGACTGAGGATCAGAGGCAGAAAATACCCTTGGAGAATAACTGACTGTTCAAGTTTGGCCAAATTTAGAAATATATCCTCTGAGAGAAGGCACAACCACCCCTTCCCCCCCAGGTTCGGGAAAAAATAAATGTTCCTCGAAGGAAAGTGAAGGAGATAAAACTTTTTATTTACCAAACACACGGGAAAAGGAAAATAATGCTAAATAATAAAATGTTTCACTGTGGAGGAAAAACTTGGGAAAGCGTTAGAGTCCTCCCTTTGGTCTCCTCGGAGCTGGGGCTTGGGCCAGGGCCAGGCCCTCTGTGCACGATGGAAAGTCCTCCTGATGTGCTCTGAGGTTGAAAGCAGTCCAGTAGAAAAGAGAGAAAATCTGGAATTCCAGAGAAGGAAAAGCAAAGTCCAACTCTCAGTCTCTCTCCAGAGAACAAGAAACTGAAACAACTGGCCAAAAGCTGACTGGAAAGCAGCAAGCCGGGTGCTTCCTCGCTCCCCTGCCACAGCTGGGGAAAAAAAAAAAAACCTGCTATCTTTTTATGACCTTGAACAAGCTGCAAACTGCTTTGAGAAAGTTTTGCTCAGTTTTTTCCTTCCCCCTCTCAGGCTCAGTTTAGAGGCATAGAAAGGCATAAAAATTAATTTCTGGGCATAGGCAGCAATATGGGATACACATCATAAGGTCACCCCAAGACACTGACCAACAAAAAGTCACAAAGAACAACAAATCTGAATGGATAGAGTGCTAAATAACAACTAAGCTAGTGGCTGAGTACTGGCAGTGCTAACCACAGATCCCTGTGTTCACGACCCTACAGGGCCCAACATGTAGCTGTTTGTCATGTCAGTCATTTCTTGTCCTTATCTCAGGTAAACAAGTTCTGTGCTATCACCTCTCACTAAGGGAAAACAGAACCCTCACAAATCTATTGAGGAGGGGTAGGAGTGTGCAGTCAAATGAAGAAGTAAACCTGCTGTGTGCCCTTGTTCTCTCTCTTTTCTTTCTGTCCCCATGGAAATTGACAAGGCTGGTCATTTTTTCCTTCTTGAAGCTCCCTTCTATGTTTATGGACATGAGGACCATCACAGAAGCTACCACTAACACATGGCAAATTCAGGGCATGTTAAGCAGCCTGAGTGAGTTATGACCAGCAACATCCTGGTAGCTGAGGGGTTTCAGTGGGAGCCACAAGGGCCAGTCACTGTATATTGTGCTCAAAGATGGGTGCAAATCCTTTGGCAGGCAGCACTCTCAGCATAATCTCTATACTGTCTGCACACAGCCCTAAGATCCAAGTTTTGTAATTCAACACCTACTCCAAAGGGGAGCATATTTTAAATCACATAGTTAAACCAAGTCAAAGAACACAAGATTATTATTTTTTAAAAAATTATCACTCTGTTTTGGAGCCATTAGTGTTCATGTGGGTCATATTTACAAGCTCTTGCCCATACCCACCAGGGTTAGAAAATGGCTGACAAAGTAAAGTGAAAGCTGAGATGCTAATTATGTAATTCCAGGAGCTGAGGCTTCAATAAAACCACAGATACTATAGAGCTTGTGCGATTCAGATATCTGTAAGTCCACGGAGGAATACGTAATCCCTCTTCAGTCTTCATTTTGGGGTGTTCTAAGTTCACGTTGCCCCACACTCAGAACCTTAGATGCTGAATCCAACCCTAAGCCTTATTTCTTTACTCATGTACTCATTACTTTGGCTCTTGCACTAACCCAGAATAGTAAGATTATTGCATTAGCATCTCACTTGGGTGTTTGATTACATTACATTTACTCCTTTGATTATTCCTTTATTGCAAGGGTTAGGCCTCAGAAATTAAAAGAAAATCAAAGTGATGTCAGGAACAATTTGCACTGAGGTCAGGCTATCCTCTCAGTAGGGCAGAACCAGCGTTGGACTTTACAAAAGGGAGGATGCTTGTCAAACTGACCACCAACATGTTTGAAAATATCTCATGTGTTCCTTCTGGAAGATAACTTTTTTGTTATATATATATCAGGGGAGATCCGGACGTTATACACGCTGATCTATATTCCCATTATGTCATCCCACTAACAAGTAATATTATCTACCCAATTGTTACAGACAAAGATCTATCTTTCTAACATTCCTTCCCCCTAGGTCATGTTTTCATAGAATCAGAACAGTTTAAGTTGGAAGGCTCCTTTTAAACACTATATAGTCCAACCCCTCTGCAATGAGCAGGGATGCCTTCAATTTGATCAAGTTTCTCAGAGTCCCATCCAACCTGACCTTAAAGGTTTCTAGGAATGGGGCATCCGCCATGTCTCTGGACAATCTGTTCCAGTGTTTCACTTCCCTCATTGTAAAAGACTTGTTTTTTATATCTAATCTAAATAGATCCTCCTTCATTTTAAAACCTTTATCCCTTATCCTACCGTAACAGGCCCTGCTAAAAAGTTTGCCCCTTTTCTTATAGCCCCCTCCAAGTACAGGAAGGCTGCAATAAGGTTTTCCCATAGCTTCCTCTTCTCCAAAGTTAACAATCCCAATTCTTTCAGCCCTGAGGGAAAGACCCTTTTCTTATAGCCCCCTCCAAGTACAGGAAGGCTGCAATAAGGTTTTCCCATAGCTTCCTCTTCTCCAAAGTTAACAATCCCAATTCTTTCAGCCCTGAAGGAAAGAGTTTTGCCCATCTTGAGGGTGAAACGAGCAGAAAAGTAAACTCCACCACCAAGTTAATGCAAATGACCCTGTGTGGCTCCTAAGGAAACCGGACCTGAGCTGGGCCTGAGCTGGCCTGTATGGGGGACAGCAACTGGGTACGAGGTACGAGGTATGAGGGAGTGAGGGAGGAAATAGATGTAAACAGGGTTGCATGTGGCATATGGCTCCTTTTGCTTTCAGTCTAGCAGAAGTTTCTTAGTGGATATGAAGTCCTGTGCCTGATTGTTCCCATTAGCATATGTCTCTGCAGTAGGTTTCTGTGGCAGAGTTCCAGTAATTACTGTTCATTAGTATTCATTAGTACCAGGTCTTGCCTGATCTTGAGTTCATGTTGAATCAGCACTGCTGTAACATTTTTGATATGGGCTGGATGTAGAGGTCAGCATGGAGGCATTAATTAGGCCTGGTAGTCAGAAGTTATTTTCATGGCTCTTCAGATAGGGTTTGTTTCAGATGCACCATGGCTTTTCCTTCTGAAGTGGAAAGCATACATGTAAAGTGGAGCAGTGGTGAGCCTGACACTCAACGGCTTGTGAATATAAAAACAAGGATTTAAACAAAGCCCTAAACTTGCTCTCTGGAGTGACCTGTTAAAAGATCTGCAGGGGTTTCAGTGACTTTTCTTTACCGTTGCTTTCCTTACTGTTGCAACTTAGGAATGTTGACACTGAAAAGAATTTAAAAGTGCAAAATGTGGATGATAACGTGATTTGTATTGCTGAATGCTCATTCCTCTTTTGATCAGCTACTGCTGATAATAATGTAACCATGAGCTTTTAGGGTATACCCTCAGACTTCTACAAAAAGAACATTGAACAACAAAACTCCTGGTGTCTTTCTAAAAACAAAAAGGGGAAAAATTGTCTTAGAATAGTTACTACATTAAACAGATAAGGTCAAGGTACTTTTGGAACCCAGAGGTACTTTTTAGAGGTTACAAGTGAAGGACTGAGTAAAATCTGAACATATGTTGGCATTTTTCATCTTGGATAGTTAAAGAAAGTGAAATTATTTCAATTTCTATTTTTCTTAGAGAAAAATGTGTTTTCTATAGATATCTTAAACTGTACAGTTATCTATAAACACAGCTCTATTTACCTTTTCTGTACTTCAGCTGTCTGGAAAATCATGATTCTCAACACACAAATGCTCAATTTTAGTAATAACCAGTCTCAGTAGAATGTTGCTCACCTGAGAAAGATAAGGTATACAAAGATTCATGCACTGAAGCATATAGCCAAGGTATTTTCTTTGTCATAGCCAATGTCTTCTTTAGCTGAATTTAAGCCTGCAATACAGAGATACAACTGGTGAGATCACAGTCATTTAAATTTCAATAACACAGAGTATTGCCATTACTTGGGAATTAACTGCAAAGAAATCTGGCTGAAGAATGGCAGGAAAAAAACTTTTCTCAGACTTTCTCATCTTCAGTAATGATGAATAAAATATTTAAGAGGGAACAGGAAAATTTCTCCTGGTAAAGGTGATACAGAGGTTGGGACTGCTCTCCTCATAAAACCTTGTCTTTCTACATAATAACACTAATAGAGTTGTAGATCTAGTTACACTTCAAAGTAAAAAGCACAAAGTCCTCTCCTGCTTGGAATAATCAAAAGATTCCAGATGATGACAACAAGACTAGACAGTCTCTAATGCTTCCTGGCTTCCTTTAAGTCAGGTTCTTTTTGACATTCCTCTACTCTTTTTCCATTTTATGGATCTTGTGTAAACTGCTCAAAAGTGTGCCCAGTGAACTGTGCAAATGGGCCTCTGGCTTGACCCAGCATGGTCTCTCTTATGTTCTTGTAGCATGTCTCCAGATAGATCATGTTGAGATCTTGATAGCAAAATATTTCTGCATCATTTTCAAATTGAAAGAGGATGAAGCAGATACTACCATGCAGAGAGGCTTTTGTTTTAAATGAAAACAAGACAAAGCACATAGATTAGGAAAGTGCAAAAGTAACACCTCATGTAGTAAAGATACCTCTGTCAGTAGTGTGGACTACAGGAAAAGTCACTGCTTATACCTGAAACATTTTGAAATATTGCATGATGTAATATCATAAACATTAGAAATAAAGGGGAATGATTTTATAGCTTCAAGAGATCCAAGTACCTCCATGTACCTAAGCAGACCAGAGGTATGTTTGGTGAAGGAGCTGGACAGATTTGCAGTACACACTAAGAAGGGGGATGAAAAGGCTAGTATCACATCCTGTTCAGGCTGGTTCCCCAGCCTAAAAAATCTGGCACCCTCTGGGGTGACCTTTGGCACCAGCTGGTTTATAGCTCAGACTCACACATCTGTCTCCAGAGTTGAACACCTCTCGGGCCTCACCTCACCCTTCACCAGAAAGCGCACACGCTCTGGATCCCAGCTGAACTGGATACTTTTCACTTCCAAATGATTTAAAAGGAGAGACAATCCTCTTTTAGGGCTTCAGTGGGTGAGATTCTCTCACAGTAATGCTAAGTGCTCTTTGCAGGTTAATGATGTAAACTTGTTTGAGACTCAGTATGGAACACATAGATTAATGACGTCCCAATACAGTATGATTCACAGGTTCCCTTACTTATGTGTTATATGCAGACTAGCCTCAAAATAGACATGCTTTGAGCCAGAACATTTAAAGTCAAGAAAGTCTGAACTGTATAGACAATTTTGTAGGATGTTCTGTTAGGAGTTATCTGATTACAAGGCAGTATGAGTGTTGCAAATGCAACCTTTTCTCCTGTAAGAAAAATAAAATGCAGACTCCACTAAGTAAGAAATAGCAATCCTTTTCTGACAATAAAAAAAATTAAAATTCTCTTTATCTAAAGATATGAAACAAATTAAGTTCAGTGATGGCACCTTCCACATAGAGGGCTTCTTTTCTTTCTTGTCATGCTTGGCATCTTGTTTTAGGATCCCTCTGATGTGGTACTCCTGTTGCAAGAGAATTGTTTCTAGTTCAGGGAAAGAATGATGTGTCTTTAATAAACAAACATGAGAACTAATACAAATCCATGTTGACAAATGCTTGTCAAGAAGAAAACCAAAGAAACAAAATCAATACATAGTCTTGCATTAAATCACATTGTTTACAGATAGATCTCCTGGAACATTTTTTTTTGTTTGTTTGTTTACTAAATAGCTGTCCCTGATTAATTTAGGATAAACCAGAATTTGGCTTTATAACAACAGAAGTTTTTTTAAAAAAAGTTTAGAGCCAACCTTTTCAAATATTCTGTCGTTTTTAAGGAAAAAAACATTCCTCCCAGCCTTCCTTATTCTGACACCATTTTACTTTAGAAGATCTCAAAGTACAAGTGAATACATGACACTTGCAGTGTCTCCAGTGTACACATTTTACGTTTGATTTATGACATTACTATATAGGTGCACTTGACAGCTTTCAGATTGAAGCAGAGACAAGAGAGCTTTAAAGTGAGATGGGTTATCTGGGTAAATCTATCAAGGGTTCGTCCTGGGAGAACAAGGAGAGAGGCTTTGTAGAGCCCTGCTGTGTAGCAAGCCTCCATGCTGAGCACATCCCAAGCTCCCTGACAGTTGCGCTCAGCCTTCACTGTAATAACGAATAAAAGGGAGCTCCCTGTAGATTACAGATCTTCCGTGTTTTGACATTGACCTTAATACATAATTTAACCACAAAGCCTGAGAAGTGTGGAACAAGATAAGAAAAGACCACAGAACTGGCAAATAAAGTGATGTTCAATCAGAAATCATATTTGTTCCTGATAGTGGAGATGTGGGCATTAAAAGGGGAGACAGAGAGGGATTGAGAGAGAGAGAGAGAGGGGAAGAGAGAGGGAAGAACAGTCTGGTTTATTTGAAGACTTATGGATCTCTTTTAAAGGACATATGGTTGTCAAATAAAAGTTTGTCCTGGATTTGCAGTAAGAAATAAAAAAAAAAGTCAATGGTTATTAAATTTTCATAGACACTGGGTTGCTGCTTTTCTCAAAATACAGTAATGGCATTTTCCATGTTTGCCTCATGTCTGTGCTTTTGCTTTTAACTCAATGGACTGCGGAGGGGGCGGTACGTAGAATTACCATAAAGCTGTCCTTAGGCATATATTTAGACTAATCAAGTTTAATATCTGCCTATTCTAGACCTTAGCTTGGGTTTCTACATTAAAAGAAACAATTGTTTGGATGCTAAGAGTTTGTAGGTTTTTCTTCTTATTTACTGAGAACACTCAATGCACAAATGAAATGCACAGTGGGATGGGCTGCTTGCATGGCAATGGCATATTTTTACTTTAGCAGAAGAAGCTTATGCAAAGAAACAGGATTTTTAACATAAAGGGTGTGACTGTGGGTACTGTTAAAATTAAGCACAATTCTTATGGGAAAATTATCAAGGATAAAATGATGTACAAAATAAAAAAATACTTTTCAAATATCATGGAGGAGGCAAAAATTGTTGGGAAAAATGTCTTTTCACCATTTGTGTTGCTTTTGTTTTTTCCATCCCTATTGGATAACATTTATGGCCAGCTAATCTCACATTTTTGCTTTTAATTCTTTTTATATGGTTCATGACTTACCAGTTTTTCTAATGGTACAACAGCTAGATGGTCAAGGCTTTGAGAAAATTCCCGCTTATCTTGTATATTTTGAATTGAAAATATTTACAATTAATGAAACTTAAATGTAAATTTGAGTTTGATTCTGGTTACAAAATTTAAATTTGATGCCTCCTTTTGGATGGGTTTCCAGACCCCTCCCTTATTCCCAAATCCTTCAATTCCATTTTGGGAATACATGCAGGCACCTAAGTTATTTGGGTGGTTTGGTATGATGTACCCAAAAATGAGATTCCTTTCTGTTTGAGCACAGATACATAATTGAGCTGATTTGAGATTAATACCTTTCCTTGAGTACAAATATTTGACTCATAATATAAAGTCAAACCATGAGAATAAAGAATTGAACATTAAAGACAATACACTCTTTCATGTAAAAAGATGGAATTGTGTTTCTTTCATTTCCAAAAGCAAACAAGTGAGCAAACCACTCTAAGGGCATTAGAGTACATCAGTATTTTCATTTGGGATCATTTTTGCATGCATTCTTTGAAACAGTATGTTGAAGTACATTTGGAGGTTTTTTAAATACGTGTGTATATATTTAAAATAAGTGAGCAGAAGTATGATTCCTCAGAACAGTCTGCAGAAAACCCTCACACTTAGGATAAGGTTTCAACTCAACATGATACAATGGTCCTAACATTATCTGCCTCTCACCACAGCACTCCATGTAACTCCTTTGACATGCTCACTTTTCTATGAGCAGTACAACCTATTTAAAAAGGGCTGAATACAATACTTCAGCCCTCAGCCACCTGCTACATTATTGAAGAACATGATGACAGTTGCAGTCCCAGAGCTACATGTCAAGTTCTTCTCCGGGATTAACTGGCCTAATTTAGTCCTAAAGATTCTGATATGAGTGAACTTCAGAGTGCTTACACCAGGCTTGTTAAGCCTACAGTTAACCACCTTCACAACAACTTTTCCATTTGAAAGGAAAAGGAAGAAATAAATGGGGGAAAAAATCCAACTGCAACCCAAACATCTCAACTATTTCTGGTCCACCTATGCAAATTTACATCTCTGTAGATGGAAATAACAGCAAATATGAGGCAAAACTCTGTATCCATATGGAGAAAAGTAAGCAAAACAGAAAAAACTCCAAGATATAACTCATGGAGGTGACAGTCACTGAGGAGTTTTCTTACTTAGGAGAGGAGAAAAACCAATTTTGTTCTGTTCAAAATAGTTCTGCATAAAGCCTGGCAGGAAGGTTGGCAAGGCAGGTTCAGAGAAAGGGAGAAACAAACTCCTTTAGGTTTGCTGAGGTTAGCTTCAGTATATTAAATACTTGACCATTCATTTGGATCCAAATGTGCTAGCTTGTCTTTCAAATCTTCTGTTACACAGATTCATCATTTTTCATGGCCACTTTTGTTTGATTTATAAAATAATGCCACAGGTTTCCTGGAAAATACATTGCTAAAAGCAGGAAGTTACAGCTGATGCCTGTTGTATGACATTGCCATAACAGCTGCAGCTCCAAATTTAGTAGTTTGCCTTACTGGCACACCAATCTGAAGGTCTGCCTGTGCAATGCATCACAAACCAGGGTGTTGAGAGTCCAAGAAAGAGAACAAATGGTAAGAGGAAGAGGGAAGCAAAACAGAGTACTTTGGATTTGGCAAAAAATCTGGGGAAGTGTAATCTGGTGTGACATTTTCCTGTCCTCATTAGGACTAACTTTCACAAACTGATGGAGAGCTGGCAGATCTGCAAATCTTCTATGATTGCCTGTAGAGACATAAGGACTGGAAATGCAGTGATCGCTTACAGGGTGTCTTATGGGGTTGTTTCTGACTTATGGATGGGAGATGTTGCTTTCATCACAGAGAGACACAATTGTGGTAGCTCAGCAATTTTATCCGCAGGCTACCAAGAGGATCTATTTCAGGGCCTAGAAAAATAAAAACAAAAGAAGAGCCAGCTGGGGCTAAGCTTTCCTTGAGCAGAAAAATAGAAATTTATTTTTCTCCCTGCTAAAGAACCAGTACCTGGAGTAGATAAAATTCTCCAATATTTTAAAATTATGGTGAAAGCTGAAAAGATAAGGAGAAAGCTCAAGCAGGTGTATAGAGGCTGTATGAATACTGTAAAGTCAAATAAAACATAAGAGGGACACAGTTTTTGACCAAGTTTGGTGAATAGAAAGACCACATTTTTCCCAAGAGCAAAGTGAACGAAATGGACATTTGATCTTCAAAGTTCCATCAGGAGATAAAAATCCTCTAGAAGAGATGTTATCGATAATATAGATGGAAAAAGAGATTAACTTATCCCAGACTCAGAGCTAGCCAGTCCTTTTGAATTTAAGGGCAATGAAAAGTGCCCTTGTTCGAAGCTACACACTTTGAGGTGAATCAGTAGAAAGTTCTCTGAATTCTCAGACTAAATGCTTGAGCCTATGTCTGTGAACACCAGTCAAATGGGTCTGTAGGAGAAATGCAGGTACTTTTTATTTTAAAAAAAAGACAAAACCAGCTTTTTCAGCTGATGCGAATGAATATAAACCAGTCCAGTATATGTGCCAATATCAAGAAAGGAAAACAAGCCATGTGTTTGCAAAATCACTCAGACTAGAGCAGGTAATGAAATGAATAAATACTGTGCAGAGGTGAGCTGTGCATTTGCTCAACAAAGAAAGATGCTGCAAAGTCAAAAGAATGGCTAATAAAACAAAGCACAAATGGCCTCCATGTGATGCACAAATTAGGCCCAGGAGCACAAATGAAAGAAGTGAGAAAAACTGAAACACACTTGTTCAAAAGAAAGTATGAAGTTGGAGAAGTCAAAGGTGAGACTGAAATCTGAAAGCAAGGGACAAATTCCAGGCCCAGCCAAGTGTGAAGTGTCATTGATGTTCAAAGGCACAAAGAGTAAAACAAGACGTTGTGGTAATGCATCAAGGAGAGCAAGTAGTCCATGGGCATAAGTTTGGTCTCGTCACTGGAATGTGTGCCAAAGCCCAGTAGATTCATAGCCCTGGGAACAACCTGAACCAGACGTGAATGTGCCAATGCGTGAAGTGAATTGTGCTTGCAGAAAAAAAAGGGTCACCTGGTGACATTGAAGGTACAGTTAATGGAAGATGCAGAATGTCTTACATGTGGCACTAATAAAAGTGCAGCAGAACATGACAACAGATGGCTTCATTCACAGGATCAGTCAGAGTAATAAAACAGGCTTGTTCTTTGTAGCTGTGGAGAAAAATAGTAAAAAGGATTGGTCTTAGATTTTGCAGTGACCACAAGATGCTGAACAAGATCATTTAAAAAGGGAAACATTTCCATTTGCTCTCAAGGAACAAAATGTTTGCTGAGATGGCATAAGCCAAGGTCTTCAGAAGATGAGATACAGAGGGAGGGTTTTGGCAGACTCCCCTGGACACTGAACACTTTGAAATTTGCTTTCAAATCACCATTTTGCAGATGCCGCTTCCTGGGATTGCCTTTTGGAATCCATTTAGCGTATTGCAGAAAAACACCCCAAACACAAGGAGGTCTCCCAGGGGTGAAAATACATGTGAATGACACAAGAGAAATGGGTAGCTCCACTTTTGAATGTCAGGAATGATTGTGGAGAACACTAAAAATTGCAAGAAGAAGCATCCTCAAATTGAACAACTCCAAATTGTCAATCTCAAGTTAATAAGAGAAGTAGACCACAAAATGAATTATGCCTAACTCATCTACAGCAGAGGCCTGGAGGACTATGACAGCAACACAGGACAGATGTACGAATGCATATTCTAAACAGAACATGCAACAGCCATAAAAGGTTTTGTGATTTTGTCTAGAATCAAAAGACAAGACATTAAGCATAGATAAATTTTTATGAAACACAAGAAAGGGCTTGGTGAAACATTGCCAAGCAAGCTCACTGCAGTTTTTTTTTTCAAAGGCTGAGAGAAGGCTGTGAATATGGAGGTCCTGCTAAGACATTAAGTTGCAATTGTAAGCAACCAGGTGACCTAGAATGATCTATAACACAGTGTATGACTACTACAAATGAAGCTCTGTATTTACCCTGGATGTGGGATGAGTTATGCAAGTTAGTCATATGAACTATAAGCAGAGAATGATAAAAAATGATGTCTTAGGTTTTAACATTTATATTTTTCAAATCACTGTACTGCCTAGTGTGTAACTCTGAAGTTTCTTGTAGCCTGTTAATTTCTGCTCTCTCGTGCTAGGTAGACATAACAAAGCCTTTCCAGGCCTGCTCTTCGAGGACTCCCAGACCATCCTAGGCCCAAAAAATATAAAACAAAAGCCTTTGAGAGGGGGGCAAGTGGAGGGGAATTACATCATTAAACTGAAGCTTTAATTGGAGAATTAACCCTGATATGCAAATGAACCAAACCTATACAAGTGTGACGAACTTGTGACCTGTCGTCCACCTTGGGATCCATCTTGGCAACAGCCTCTGGTTCCCCAGGGGTACCTTTGAAGGCCTTTCAAATAAATACTTTTTTTTATTCCCTTACTCCTGTCTAGTCTCTGTTTCTAGGAGGCCTCTTAAGGCATCAAAAACACAAAACCATTTCTCATGCCCACATTGGATCATCTTGTATGAGAAGTACAAGAATGGCAGTTATCACAGGAAGACAAAATAAAACGTAGGGAAGACGTTTGTCAAGAAGGACACTTTGTAATGATTAGTCAAAAAACATACCAGTGAAGTTCCACTTTATTCACAGATGAGACAGATATCAGAAATGGTGAACATAAGTGGGGACTGGTTTAACTGCATCAAGTAGACATCTGTAAGTTAGCCTGTAATGCCTATATTATTGATGTGTTCGAGGTTCCAAAATCAGAAGTGAAACATAATTTATGTGAATAAGCAGAGCATCTCTCAAGGAGTATAACTAATTGAAAAGACCACAGGTTTAGCTGTGATCAAGTGTGTTACAACTGATGCATAACTGTTAAGAAAGGGAATGGTTATTATTGTACTTCACAAATTCTGAACTCCCAAATGTTTCTACAGTGTATGCATTTTAACATAAGACATCAAAGGCTTGATTCATTCGCCCACGTATAGGCTTCTTATTCCATTTAAGATGCACAGACATACCTGAATCATCCACAAGGAATGATGCAAGCCTTAAAGGAGACCTGTGCATTTCTACAGTGTGAGCTGTAGGCCATGGTGGACACGTTAGGGAATCTCAAATCCCATAGGCATCCATATGTACCCATAAAGACTCTAGAAATTCTTTAACCATAGATGTCAGAGGCACACCAGAGCACACTCTTGCTGCATAAGGAAGAATTTGCTCAGGAAACACTTGGTACGAGAGAACCCTGGGAAAAAAGCAAAGGAAAATCAGCCATATAAGTCTGCATAGGTACCTGAGACATAGAAACAAGCCTGAATCAAAGAACAACTATAACTGTGATTTTTGGCAAACAGCCTAGAGAAGTCAAAATGGACAACGAACTTTAACAGTCACCAGGTGTTTGCCACAGCCCAGAAATACAGACCTCTGCAAGATTACTGCTGTCAGTAAAAAGGAGTGAAGATACATCACCTGGTTTACATTCTGGGAGTTGAGCCAGTGAATGGACTTCTCAGACAAATGTATCATCTCAGTATTGGGCTTATAGGACAACTTATTTAAATTTTAGTGTTTGGCTGATATCCCTGTTCTTCTTTTAAATTAGAGATACAAGCTCACCGTATGAAACAGCTGGAGAATTCCCCTGATTAGCCATCCCAGCACAAGCCTGGTGCAACACTTGTGGTATGTAGGGGCCTGGCGTTGAAAGTGGTTTTAGCTATTGCCAGGGTGAAAGTCAGCATGTCCTTGGTCTTCATGACATGATGGACAGGCGCCAAAAGTCTTCAAGAACAAGACGTCTTTTTGATCACCAGCACTTACCTGTCAAGGCTGGGCTCAAAGTCACCTTTGTACTTCCATCAGCCCTGGCATTGAGATTAATTTGGCAAATAGTTGGATTAATCTGAAGGCCTGTTTCCCACTGTCATTTCTTTGAGTTCTCCTTTCACTTATGCTGTGCCCTGTTCACATGTAAAACTGCCTTCTGCTGCTAGTGGCAAGCTTGGTCTGAGCTCTTCATTCCATAGACTTCTTCCTCACCCTCTGCATCTAGGGCAGTCTCTGGCCATCCAAAGCAGGTTTCATTAGACCTGAAATGTGACGCCTGCTGAAATGGAAGATACACATGTGTGGTCCCAGGGAAAGAGAGACACTTCTTTTTCAGAAGAGCAGAGATCATTGTGACATAGGAATTTTTCCTGTGGCACAGGGTATTAAAAATGCCCATGGCTCTTTGCAGATAAGAATGAATCTGTGCTAGCAGAGAGTTGTCATTTCAAAGTTGTTTTCAAATTGCAGATGTAAAGAAAAACCAACAAATCCCACAAAATTGCTATATTTGTTTTTTCTTCTCTTTTAACTTGCACACAGCTGAACCAAATTATTTTATGTCCAGTAAAAGTCCTCTCCCATAAATGTGCTGGCTGTTTCCTTTCATATGAATTTTTTCCGTATGCTTTATGAACTTTTGAAAATGCAGGGAGAGTAATTGCATTGTTGATAAAAATATAGCATAAGTTGTGGAGACTGCTACACTAATGAAGAAAGAAAGAAACTTTTTTTTTAGAGTCAGAAAGCCTGGGGCAAATGAAAATCTTCTTGGAAACTTCAGTGGTAGTTTTGCTTGAGTGCAGATTGTGGACTCAAGAGCTCTGTGAGTGGACAGGCATGCTCATATAATTTTTACGACATGCGCATGTTCTTTAATAGGATGGTTGCACACAAAATTCCCAGGCTGCAGAATCATTGTCCTAAATGGAGCTGAAGTCCCAGCTTAGATCAAAATCCATCCTTTGCTGCTTTGAAAAATGATCAAAAGCTTTTGTGGAAGTTTCCCTGTTTCTGTTGAGTACATGTACAAGGTGAAAAGGATATTAACAGGGGTCTGTAAGCATCTCACCTGCTGTCTGGGATTTGAGGTCCAGGACATACTACATTGTGCCTTGACTCTAGAATCTTTTCAGATGAAATTTAGGTAAGATGGGTGACTTTCTTTGTGTGGAAGAAGAGGAACACATGGATACAGAAAACTGGCAAGAGGCATGGCAGTCTTCCTAATGTCCCTCAATATATTTTTCGTAAGTAACAAATTCCCTTCTACTAAAAAAAAAATAGTTGAACCAATTTAATAACATGTTCAATTGAAAAAAATTGTTAAGAGGAGGAAACCTTTTGGGTCCCAATTACTGTTAATTTGTAATCCGGTGAGGTCAAGTACCTGATTAAATATTTATATAGGAGAAAGGTCATAGTCTTTTGTGATCTTCTATGCCCTGTGTTAATTTTCCGTCAGATGCAATGAGTTCCTTTTGGAGAACACTTTATCAGAGAAAGTAAGCCTTGCTCTTGGCCTCCGAAAAGGTAACTGTTGGGTTTTGATGTCAAGCAGCTGAAATCAATCTCTTGCAGTTAGGTACATTTTTAGATCAAGTTTTTCCAAAGCAATTTAGTGATTTTAGGCTTCTCAGCATTTGAATGCTCATCTCAATGCCTTTGAAAGGCACTAGACTTTAGGGAAATGAGGAGTATCTGACCTCTGTAAATTGGGACACTTTAAAGAGGTCTCTGCTGGACATGTGCATGTCATATGGAAACCTTTCAAAATCACTAGTCACTTTTGAAAACCTTGCACTCAAAAGACACAAAACTTTATTGGGTTTTTTGTGTATTGTAGTTTGTTTTGTGGCTTAAACCGCACAAAAAAGGCATGCCATATCAAGCTCAGGGAAAATAAATACCTAGGTGGAATTCGGGCAAAACCAACTGGAACCAGCAGAGATTTGCCAAGGTTTTCAGTTTTCCCACTGTATCTGTGGAGAGACAAATCACCCTGGCTGCCCCACCAGCTGAAGTGATGGGACAGATGTAGACCAGCTGAAGTCTCTCTCTAAAACATCTCCCTTGCTATGGTACTGCATGGAGCAGTGCACTCACTGCAGTCAGGATGTGGGGCCTTGGACATCCTCTCAGGGTGAACCCAGCATCTTCTAGGGAGTGGTCAGGTGCCCCAAGTGCTCAGTTGGTGCACCCTGATGTGGGACATAGTCTCTACAGAAAATGACCTATTTTGCCATTCTCATATTGAAATTAGTATATTTTTCTTCGTAGTTTTTTTCCTTGGGTGTGTGTTTGTTCCTGTTTAACTGGATGTATTTTAACTCTTCTCTTTTACAACATTTTAGCTTTCTGTGTATCTCTCAGTATGCTATACACAACCACACATTAGAAATGTACAGTCAATCTAAAGGATCTACACCAGGCAAATATATTAATTAACTCGGAAGCCATAGGAAGCATTAAGGGTGCAGAAGGATGTTACCAGTTCTAGTTTCTAGAAGTGGTTGATTTGCCATAACCAGTTACATCATACATCATGCAGAAAAAACCCCTGTGAGTATGAGACAGTTATGGGGTTTTCTATTTATGATGCATCTTTTTAGCTGGGTAAAATTTGTGTGGAGTAATTCACAAGTGCTGCTGTAATGCCATGCAGACATTCTGAATTAATATTATTGGAATGACCCAGTTGGGTAGAACTTGGACTGGTAACTTTATTGTACTGTTATTTTTTCCCTTTGTAACCCATGATTGCTTGTTAACTGAATTAAATGTCTTTGGCCAGTGAACACTAAGTAGTACTGGGACAAAGATATGGCACCTACCTATTTGCAGTAATTTTCTCCCTCGTTGTTGATGACATTGAAATTGTTGCAGACAAAGCAGGTAGCTGTATCCTTAGCAGAGTAGTATCCCTACTGCACTACCCTTTCATAAAGAGTAATTGTAGAGTCAACAGAACATTTGGCTGTCATAATGCTATATGTTTCCCTTGTTTTTCAGGTTTGAAATGTGGGCTCTTGGGAGTAGTGGTTATTGGTATTCCATGTTTATATAATATTGAGTGGAATGAAATGGTGACCCTGTTTGCCTACCAGTGGGCTGAATTTTCTAATCTGATGTTACATAATCAAACACGAGTAAGCCAGCCTAGGCTCCCATGTTACTCAGTGGGCAGAGTTAGGGACTTAAGAATGAGTTTATTTTAAATATAAATATTTTAATGTAGAGAGCAAATCCTTGTTAAAGAAATTGTATCTGTTTTTTTCCCCGAACATGTAGAGTTGAAGGCCAGGAAGTGATAATTTCATCTAGGCTTTGTATTATCACAGACCTGTACATATCCCATATTATAGATATAAAATCCAAATAGCCTGTGCTTCAGTGAAAGAATATCTTCATAAAGGTGACCAGTCTTACATGGAAGAAGTCCAAAAATGTAAAAGAATACTACTATTTCTAGTGGAACAGAGTTCCAAAACTTAATCACCCTTCTGCAGCATAAACCCCAGATATATTTTTTCCAATCTGAAGCTTCAGCTTTCCACCCTTTGGGTTCTTGCTATACTTCTCTCTTCTAGAATTTTTCACAGTATTTGCTACCTAAGAAGATGTTTTCTTACTGAAATCATGTTATTTCTCAGTCGTGCTTCAAAAATGTAAATATACTGAGCTCCTAGAGTGTCTCATTTTAAAGCATTTTCTTTAGCTCTTGGGAGGCTTTCTCCACATTTTCCATTTTTTCCATTTCCTTCTTAGAGAATGGACACCACATGTGTTCACCATTGTCATAAATCCTCTCTTGGTCTGCATTCCCTGTTTAAGCATATAAGGGCTGTTCTTTTTTTTGCCACTGTAAGACACTTTGAGTTCCTGTTGAGCTGTACTCACAGTAGAGCTTATTTTAATTTATCTACAGACATTTCTGTGTAATATTCTGTAGTTGCATGCTAAATTATGACCACAAAACTTCAGGGTAAGTGCCTGCTAGAGTGTTCTATGTAACATAAGAGGTTCGATAGCTTTCACTACACTCCCATCAGAAGGAGCTTGAACACGGGATATACAATGACATTTTCCAAAATCTATCAAATGTGGGCATTAACACAGTGACAGACTTCTGCAGTGACACTAGCCAAATAATTTGACTCACCATGTTGTATTAGATTTTTGTGCATGTCAACAGTCTGTGTTGTGATGTGCCAAAACACTAAGAGAAACAGAGCTCTTCCAAAAATGACAATTTAAGCCCATTTTAATTCCGTTACTTCACTAAGCTTAAGGGTTGGCAGCTGAGAATCCAGCTCAAACCTTCAATAAGATTGTTGCTTTCAGCCAAGGAATTTGCAGTATGTTTTAATGGGGTCAATTAATTACATAATAAAGGACTCAGTGACTTTTGAAGCCAAACTGCAGACTCCTTAGAAGAGAGTGCACTTTCTAAAATAGAGTATTACAGAGCATATTCTTATTCTAAAGTGCAAAAAATATCAGCCTGGATTCAGAATTATGGGCTGGTAAACTGCATTTTTCTGCTCGTATTCTAGCCCAAGTAAAGATTTGCTACTGTCATATTAATATTTCTCCCTGGCCATTTTTTTAACTGGTGCAGTTTGGAAGAGAGAAATACTGTTCTTGCCCACTGTCTCATAGCATCTGTGTTACTAGAATGGGATTAGGAGATACAGGGAGTCCTCAATCCGACAGAACCCTAAACTTGAAGAGAGCTTAGACTGTAAACTGCTAGGGGCAGGGCTGTTTTGCTGGTGTCCACACAGTGCCTTTCAGAGTGCCATTCTTGCCCATGACAAAAAGCTCCCAGGTGCTCAAGTAATAAAACTGAAATATATGCAAATAGTCTCCTTGAAGATCCAGTGCTTTGACGGATCAGGGCCACGACTCAGCAGATGAATGATGTTGGCTCACAGCAGCTGAACAAGCCCTATTGTTTTAGGAAGCTGTCATCTTGTGCTCCAAATTCTAATCCTTCATTAAAAATAGCCTCTAGCATATAATTGCAAAAATAGCCTTCCCCACTTGGACTGACAGCAAATTGATGCCATGTTGCCTCTAGCTTCTGTAATAACTGGAGACAGCAGCTCAGAATGCCCTATATTCAGTCCTTTCACTTCAATATCTTGTTGACTCTGAAGCCTAATGATGACTGTCTCAGAGTTCATGCTATTATTTAACTGATGATCATATATGCAAGAAACAAGAAGAAAGGTGATCAACAGGGGTTTGTTTCTTTAGAGCATTCAAAACCAGTATGTGATTGCTGTTTACCATGTGATCCTTTGCCTCAAAACATGGCAAGTGGCTTTCTTCTGAGGCATATTTCCATGATAAATTCTGTATTTCATAAAAAAAATACTTTCTGCTGTGGAGGACATTGGAACTTGTCCTTAAACGGTCACACTTTTTGGTTCCACTTTTTCTATGCTCATAAGAATGTAACTTTGGGTAATTTTTAGTTTATTATATTTACAATAAAAAGAGATGTATGTTTGTTCAGAGTGTCTTGAGCTGAAGTTTTCTAGTTCATCTTCTAACTGGAAATGTGCATAGAATGCTCATGTGAACTGCTAATTTTTTCCCCATTCAATTTCTGGATGAAAGACCCATGGAATGAACAGAGTGAAATAAACAAATAAATTAAAGAAAAAATATCCAAGACCAACTGTACTGCAGCCAATTGAGAACACTTGGTTTTTTTCAACATCTGGTCAAAAACATCTGTGTCATTGGTCTAACAGCAGGTGCAGCATTCAAGAACGAGGGTATTAGAGATGCAGATGGATAATGTGTGTACAGGGTTCAGGGAAAACTCTTGAGAATCTGGCAGTTAAAATAATATCTTCCAAGGCAGCCCAGGGAATTAGAGGATGATCTTTTCCTGAGGCTTACTCTTAAATTTGTTGATTATGCGTGAATGAAAGGGAAGTTTTGAAATCTGGATAACACCTAATATGGTCTAAAGAAAGTATTTTGATTTGGAATGCTGCAAATAAAGCCAGTTACTGTTCCTATACCAACCTTTTACCTATCAAAAAATCTTTTAGACAGTGCACCAGTCCTTGTGAAAATGCACTTTTATACATAAAGAATATATGTGAGACTGTGAAATACTGTCATACGTTATGACAACAGATGGTAACCTTCTGTGTTACAGATAGCAGAAAATAGGGCCTAAAAAGACAACTGAATTAATGCTAGAGTTCTGTGAGAATATCTTCATGAACCACCTTAAGGAATTTATGAGAGGAGCCAACTGAGTATGAAACTCCTAGTTTTTCTCTCGCCTGTGGAATCCTCCAGGTGTTTGTTAATTTGTTAACGACTTTCCAGAATGCAGTCTTCTGTGACACAGACGGTATCAGGGGTTGCATAAATCCTGCAATGTCACAGAATGACACATTCTGTGATAACTTCTGTAGACCAGAAAAACGCCATTTAATTTCCAACGTAGGAAGAGGGAGAAAGTTTTGGGGTTTTGGCTGGTTTTTGTTTGTTCACTTGTTTTTTTCCCAGATAAATGTTTTTTTGCTGAATACTTCTTGCCACTCAAAAAGCCTGGTTACTCGAGGCAAACCAAACATAATATGAGGATTAAGTCCATTTCTCTATAATCTCTGCAGGGCTCTGTAGTAACAGAATTTTTCCCTATGAAGACTATTTCAGAATATTCAAAATGTTTCGCATTTGCTGTAGTGGAAGTACAAGGAAAATTACCTATGGATGCAAAGGAGATTAAAATAGCTATTATCAAAGAATTTGTTTGATGTGGTTTATAGTTTATTTTGCCAAAGCACTTTTGTAAGATACTGGTAGTCTTTTCAGGTGGATTTTGGGTTGCCCTATTTATAACAATGTGTTATTATTTTAGTTGTGAATCTGTTCACCAGGGTGATAATAAACATACACTCTGCTTTCCTGCCTGTACAGAGCTGGAGGCGGGTTTTCACCTTGTCCTAGTTAGACCAGTCATTGATACAATGTAGTGGCAATCATTAAATACAGCTGTATATAGAGACCCTATAGTTTTAACTGTATCAGGCCTTTCTTGGGCAAGTAAAGAAATGCCAGAGGTGCTTGTCTGTATGATGCATAATGACTGTTTAGGAATCAGCTGCTCCCCTAAACATGCCTGACAAACTAAGTAAGTATTAATTACCTAATTTGATGTAGCTTGGCTGATCTGTTTATCAGACAAAAATTTTGTATATCACATGTGTCTTTTATTATTGCTGCATGTCATACTGAGGTGGGATTTGCCTCAATTTTTGAAGAATTGTTTCAAAAGAACATAGCCAAAGTTTGCAAGAGAATTATTTTTGTAATATTTTCCCATAAGGCTGGCTTGTCAGCCTTATCAAGGCGCTTTATGCTCTCTCTTATAATGTAATATTTAGTACCTTTGTTTTTTGCATTTGGTTTCCTTGGTACCGTTAGAGTAGGACATGAAAAAAAGGCAGATACAAAAGTGTAAGTGTTGCTTTGGCAATTAATCTGCCAAACTATACACAATCAGCTGGATGACTAAAGAGAAGGGTCCTGATTCTGCAGGCACCTACCAGAGCACTTCATGTGGGAAATTCCACCCATGTGTTGTTACTGAGAAGAAAACATTGTCTGCTTTTTTGCATGGGAAGCACAACCTAACACACGTGAGATTTACTGTGGCAATTTCTCCCCTTGATTTAACGCTGTAAAGAGTGTTTGAAGGGGTAGGGCTCAAATGTAAGGTGTGTATGCTTGAGTCAGCCAAACAATTGCAATGCTGGGAATCTGTTGTACGGGCCTATTGTAGCATTTAGCAGCCTGCTGAAGTACTTCAAAAACAGTGTTTCATTTCTGTGCCTGCTTGGAGATGTTGAATCCTGTCCCTGTCCTGAGTTTTTGCTAAATGTGGTGCAGTCTGCAAGCGGAGCTTATCAGAACTGGTGTTACCAGGAGCTAAGAGAACATACTTCACATTCCCAAAATATAAGGACTTAAAATAGAAAGTTGTTAGGTGTAAGGGTTTATGTCCTGGCTATTTTCAACTTTAGTGAGAGGTTCTCATCCTTAATTTGTAGATGGTGAACTTAGATTTCTACCCCTGGTAACACTAAAATGTGGGCCTTTCTTCTTCATGCTCATTCCCATTGGCAGTTCACTGGAGCTTCACTGAGTCTCAGCTGCATCTTCCATAAATTGGGGAATATCCTTCCCTTGGACCTTTGCCAACTCCTTCATTTTTCCTTTTTCTGAAACTTTTGAATCTAGCCCAGTAGTGCTGTCCAAAAAAAGACATTACAGTCCTATTTCTACCTCCAACTTTATCTGTTTACTCTCGGTCATCTTTGTCCTCTATTTCTTCAGTTCCCCATAGGGTACTGAGGGGACTCTTCTTTCATTATCCAACCTCATTTTTCTTTGGTCCCTACCAACTACAATGGTCATCTCCACTAGAAGCAATATCTTTTTAAGCAAAACAAAAAAGAGACAGGCCTCTTAAATAAATCAGTCCTTGCTAAGAGAAAGTGGGAGATGACAGCCATTTTCAGGCACAGTCCTTGAAGGGAAGCCAGGCACTCTGTGTAGATTTCAAAGCCCTTTGTTGCCAGAGAACATTATATTACATTTGCAAATGTCAGTCCTCTTAGTATCATTCTGCATCAAATCTGAACAGTATTTTGAAATGCCCTTCATTTTTGCTAAGTTAGCATAGATTTGTTAATAGGAATGAGAATGCTCATCTAGTGCACAATCTTTCCATGAGTTTAATTGCTGCCACCTTTTCTGTGTCCAGTTGATAAGTTCTACAGAATTAATCTCATACAGAAAAATCTGGTGTGAGATGCACCTGGGTTTAGGTTTACCTTCTCTGGCTTTTCTGTCGTTCTCAGCTCCAAGAAGCAACTGAACCATTACTGAATTTGTTATGAGTGTGAGATGTGATACTTTAGCACGTATTGGGTGGCATGAAAAACTCAAAAGGCAGTAACTATCCAATGACACTCCCAAAACCAGATAGAAAACTAGTATTTTATTTTAAGCTCTTGTCAAAGAAAATGGTGGTAAGCATCTGCCTAAAGTACGTAAGAACTGCTTGTGTTTTTCTTCTCTTACAGATATATTCTTGGATTTTATTTTTGTTGTTTAAACAGAGCTAGTGAAACCATGTATACAAAGGAGATTTGTTCACCCAGTAAGCTTTGTCATTTAAGTCTTACAAATTGCATGCCCTTATTAGCCACATTCTCAGAGGTGCTAGACACCTGAAAACTCTGGTGTTCAGGGTACAAGTTATTAATCAGCCCTGAAAATTGAGTTGCAAGGGGTAGAAAATGTTCTTTCTTACCAGCACTTGTTTCACTAAGCAGTATATTCTGGCCATATATGCTCTGCACAGGGAAACTTTTGTAATGTTTGCAATATTGTTTCAGAAATGGTTTTATGATTTGTGGCTTCCAGAAAAACATATTCCAATAAAACAGCTTTGACACTTGCTTCACCTGGTTACTCAAAATATTAACATCTCTGTTGAGTGACGGTATGGCAAGCACATCGAGGACATAGTAATCTTGGGCACTTCCTCTTTCATCACAGACAACTGACACAGAAATTGTTCCAGCTAATTTCTTTTTTCCCCCGGCAACATGGTAATCAAAGACTTTAGGGAGATACTCAGTACGCAACCATTGAGATGTTGGCATGACCCCAGGAGATTTTAGGTTTGCTTCAAGGTAGTAGTACAGACTTGGGTTATCAAGATCACTGAGTGCCACATTAACACATGTAAATGCTCCCACCATATATTAAAAAAAAAAAAAAGATAGAGAGAGAGAGAGACACTCATTGAATTGTTCGGATTCTAAACAGTTATTTATTTTCCACTTGGGCACATGGGAACAAAATCAGGCCCTCCCCTTGTGATGCACCCCACAGCTCCAAGACAGCTGATGGTGGTCAGCCTTTCCTCTAGGACACCAGTGCTGGCACACCCTGTGGGTAAAGCACCACCACCAAGAATATTAAATGACATTTCTGTAGAGAAAACACAGAAACCACTTGGAAATGTTTCTAAATCTTGTGCCTATTTTTGTCTGCCTCAGCCTGGCCGGTACAGTGGCTCTGGTTTCAAGGTTTCTCAGGCACCTGCCCATCCTGAGGGCACCCAACCCTTTTGGAAGTGGGGAAACAGAAAAATCAAGAGCGCCTCCTGTTTGCCTCTCTTTCCACCTGACAGAAGAGTACTTGGGGTGTGTTACATACCCCACTCTAGAGAGTTGGGGGTGTTTCTCCTCCCTAAAGTCAGTGGCTCTTTCTCACACCTCACACCAACCCTGGGTGTGGACGTTTCCTCAGGCTGTGGCGACATGGAGGGCCCTTTGCCCAGAGATGGAAGGAGCTCTGGGGAAGGACCAGCACAGTGTATCTTCAAGAGTTTCAGCCCTTCCCCCTTGTGCGCTAACTGGGGATTTTCCTCACTGGTCCCCAAGGGTAGTCTGGGTTCTGCCTGGACAGAGCTGCCCAGGGAGGTGTGGGAAGAGCTGGGCACATGAAGCAGTGTGTTGGTGGCTTCTGGTGTCTGAGTCAGTAAAATACATGAAAAAGGAGTGTATAAGGGAGAAAATGTTGGGCACAGTGTTGCTGTGGGGCAGCACAGTGTTGCTGTGGGACAGCACTGGGAAGTGCACAAGAGTCCTGATGGTTTGGGAAGGCATCATCTCCTGGAGCAGCAACTGGTCATCTCCCTCAGGCACCCGTGGTAACACCAGGGCAGGCAGTGATCACAGGGGGAATGGTGGTGAAGGTGGAAGGATGGGACACAAGTGGGGCAGGACGCGAGAGCCCTCATGTGCTCCTTGGCTGTCTGGTTACATCTGTCTCTGGTTAGGACCACACGGATAATGCAAGTGCTAGGTGGGTGAACACTTACAGATTTTGTTAGGATTTAAGGGTTAGTTAAATATGCCTCTCTAACCAAAAAAAAAAAAAGAAAAGTTTTCTCACTTTTTTTGATACAGTACTTCTGTTATCATGATATTAATAATTTCGAGGACACTGTGGAAGACTGTACTAAGCTGTTGCCGTGTCAATTACACAGAGCTATATTTTTGTGCTCATTATTATTCTTGGATGTCTCTAATTTACATCTAAATGTACTGACTAATTTTGATTCAATCATGTCAAAAATGATAGGTCATGTGTGGGAGGAGATGACAGCCCTACCATCAGGAATTGCCAGAATGTGAATTCCTCGGGGCAATGATTTAATGCCCAAGTCAAGCAGTGCTGTCAGAATTGGAGGCCAAATTATGACACATTATTCTGTACTATGGACTTGCACATACAATACATATGAAAAAAGTGGCTGAGATTGGAGTTATTAAACTATGCTTTAACCGCTGCTACATTTTCCTTCTCACTCTCCCTCCCTTTCCCTCCTGCTGTCTTTTTTTTCCCATGCTCACTGCATTTGTTCAGAGGTACTAATAATGGTACAGAAATCTCTTCTGTAACAACCAACATCCCAAACCATCCTGAACAGCAGCCTATGATTAAAGTGGGTGATAAAATAATGGCACTTGATGTACATTTCTGCTTAGCCTTTCTTTAAATCACTTACACTCTTTTAGCAAGCTACATGTAAGCTAGATGTTCTGTGAAAGGGCAGGGCCCATTTGTTCCATTGTGCCTTTTTCCCAGGATATATGTTTTTTAAAGGAATTCACTGTCTCTGGATAAACCTGCTGAATAACCTTCAGCAGCTCCTGAGCAATCCATGGGAACTGATTTGCATGTTGGTTAACTCATCCTAATTATTGCATCCTATTTGCCTTTTTTTAGCTTAAGGGCATTTATCTGTCAGAAGTGAAGTGGTTTTGTGTTTGTTTGTTTTTTTTAAGGAAATATTTACTTTTCTATCTGGCCTTTTAATACTGGGGGAGAAGGTGCAGAGCTGTTTACCATGAAGACTGCATGGGCAGTTCGTTGCATATTCTTGTGCAATCAGTGCTGTGATTAACACTTTAAAATTCTTGGTTAGAGTCACTGTGAAGCTGTTGAATTTGATCTTGTATTTTCATATCAATATTATATGTTCATCTATTGTAGTCCTAAAAAAATGCAATAAGATACTGTGATATAATTGATAGCTGAGTCAAAGTAATTGTGTTTTTTCAACTATATAGTATGACTTAAAAAAAAAAAACAAACCTTGAGGTTTCAAATAATTGTATGAGAAGTTGTGGTAATTGATTTTATTGGCACATGAGTGAAAAATTTTAATGGTGCATATCTAAGTTTTGAAATGTTTAAATGAAATCCATTATCTTTTTTGAGGTATCGGAGATGAACAAAAAGGAAATTATTTTGTCTTTTCACAAATATAGCATTTTAAGCATTGCTTGAGAAGTAAACTCTAAGAAAAACAACTGACATTTAAGCCTATAAGCTGAGAATGGACACTGTGAGGAAAGGCCATTGCTGGATTTGGAAAAGATTGGTTTGATTGTCAGCAGGTTTGGATTGTTTGGATGAAGTGCAGTGACATTTTCAGAGAAGATTTGGAATCCTGTTTATAAACACTTAGGCTTAATATTCACAGAGCCCCAAATCCTGAGGAGTAACTCTCTTCCCAAGCAGATCTGCCTTGCTGGAGGCATGTGATTTGTGTTGTTCTTTCCTTACCTCCCTGGGAACATTAAAATCAACAGTTCTCAATTTCTCAGTCAGGCCAGGGTTGAATGCCAGACTGGGGACTGTCTCCATGTCCGCGGTGGCTTCGGCCACTTATAACTCCAAATACCAAACAATGTCCTGAAAGTGTGAGAGGTTTCCAAATGGCTTTTGTAGTCTGTGTGCCATCCTAACAACTGTCCTTGGTCTCCTTTGACGTCATGAGAAAAAAAGGCATCAGGATGCAGGGACTGCATGGATCAGATCTGCCAGCTGGATCGATCAACCCAATTTACATTATTGCAATGCAAGTGACATTTTTTGTTGCCCTAGGAGGAGAGTGTGTTACCTTTCATGGAGGTGAGATGAGTGCCCAATGTGTTAAACAGCACAGAAAGGTCCCTCCATCTTTAGGGAGAGTTCTCAGATAGTTGGGACAGTTCCCAAAGTCTCAGGACTTTTTTATGTGGTTATTGATGTCTGTACCAAATCCACAGTGCTGGATGCTCCAAAGGGTGGTACAGACAGCAGCAGAAATGAAAAATCCAATCAAATCAAGTTCCTATTTCCCTGGGGTCGCTTTGGGGAAAGAGGAGAAGAATTTGTCAGGATTTGGAAGGAAATCAGTGAGAGGTTGTATGGACTGGATCAGATGTTGGGATTGTGAGAGGCCACAAGGACAGTCCAGAGATCTGATTTCACTTCTGCAGACACGCAATTGAAATTCCTCCTTCCACTGACATGGTGTAGAAATGATCTGCAGCCAAGTGGATTTAATGCTTCAGTCTGCATTTCCCTGAATGTGGAGAGTTCCTACCCCTGCTAATTAAACTTCAAAGCTAACAGCCTATTAAATAAATACAGCTATTATTTCAGTCTGTTTGGCCACAGTTAGTTGACATTGTGAAGGCATTAAAGGAGGCTATGAACTTCACTGTTTTCAAACAAAAGCAGTGTTTTAGAAAATATAGCAAAATCATAAGGAATATCTTAATCTCATTATGTCTGCTGATTTTTCTGTGTGCCTGAATGTCTCTTTTCATTGCTTAGGAAAACATGTCCTAAGCTAGTTTTCCTGACTTCTGATTGCCATGAGCTTACTGAAAAGCCAGGACAAGCAGTCTCATTCCAGTTGCAGAGGGAAGGTGAAGAGCTGTCAGGGACCATACCTGTAAAGGCAGAAAGCCATAGCTCAGAAAGCTATCTTGCCATTTTCCTGGTACCTGAAAGAAACATGTTATTATATCACACCCTTGTATACTTGCACAATTTTGAACAAAATTATTTTTGGATTTCTATTTGTGATCCTATCTAAAAATGGCAATTCCTTCCTTTGGGTTTCTGAGCTCTGGAATAGCTGCATATGCAACTGTGTCAAGCGTCTGTCATTCAGTTTTTGCCAATTAGCTTAATCCCATTAGTTCCTGATTGTCCTGGAAATTTTATGCTTTTTCCAAACAAAGTTTGTTCTATTTCAAAAAAAGTGAGACTCCTTAAGTAAGCTGGTCATTGGCTTATCTAACAGTCTTGTTTTCTCAAGATTAGGGTAGAAGTAGAGGAAGAGCCAGAATGGATCCTGAGATGCTGTTTGAATAGCTTGCGGCTTTATTAACACATCTGGGAACTATCCAGCAATAACTTGTACAAAACACATCATTCTTCCTTCCATAATCCACTCCACCTGTTGGAGGACTGCCATCAGGATGACTGACCAGTGTGGCCATTCTGGCTTGTTTTCCAGCATTGTTTTCCATGTGATCAATAGACAAGTGGACAAATGATCAGACATAACCTCATTCAGCAGCTTCTCTGGACCCACGACCCCTCTACCCCTCTGCTGTTTTCTGTTTGCCAGCCTGCTAAGATCTGTTACTTCCCTGCCCCACATTGGGCTCTTTGCAAGTTCTAAAACACTGAACATCATTTACCAATCTCTTTTCTGTGTTTCTGAACTGCTTAAGTGACTTTCCTCAGCTTTTCCCATCTGTAATTCCATACCAGTGACTCCCAGGCCAAATGGAAAAGAAGGGAAGAACTCTTCCCTGGTCAGGAAGAATGTGGCTTTTAGTGAACACGCCTTTCCTACACTTTGTCTTTTTAAATGCACTGGAATCTAGGACCAACACGTACATGTCTCCTTTCCCCATCTACATGTCTGTGAATGTGTTTTGTGCAGAACCAGAAGATAGGTGGATTACCTGGGCCAAGCACAAAGAGTAGCATCTCATTGCCTTCTCCCTTCTTTTCAGTCTTACTGGGCTGACCTGGCTGGGCTGGCACAAAATTTTGTTTCTGTTGTGTGTCAATATAAAATGGTTTTTGATTTACTCATGGCCTCTGGCATGAGCGTAATTGATTTCTTCCAGTTTAGGCATGTTAAAGTCCAGGTAGTCTATATTAGTGACTGACCCCTTCTCCACAGCCAGCTGAGAGACAGAGATACACTCAGAGAGAAAATCCCACATTCTTGGTGACATATTTGCCTGGCACACCTTTTGTCCTTGATGTACAGTGGGCCAAAGTGGCTAGATACAGGTTGAGTAGCACTGATTCACTCTGAACAGTACTTGTGACAGGACAATAAAAACAACGACCTTAACTGAATTTTTCCTCAGGGAATTTTTTCTTTCTGCCAGCTGGACCAGCATAGCACTTCTTGACTAAACATCTCTGCAAGACTACATATATTAAAAATATCTGTGAAAAACAGACATTTAGAGGTGCTTAGAAAGTCATCCCATGCTGAATAAAAAAAGAAGGACTTTTCAGACCAATTTGTCCCTTTCCTTTCCTTTCCTTTCCTTTCCTGCAATTCCTGTGCAATACAATTGCTATAATTCTTAGCAGTAGGATAATTCTTTTAGCTACAAAGATACAAATCTTACAGGCTACAAATTTTTGTGAATTTGACAAACTATTTTTTGAAACCTCAGGACTTGCCAAACAGCCTGAACTTGCAGAAGTCCTGTAACTTGATCCATAGGTACGTTTTCAGTCACATTATCCATAGAACCAATACCAACTGTCCCAGGCAGACTTTCTCTTAGCATCCCCAGTCATGTTTCCTCTCTTCTCCCAGTACAGCTTACCAGCCACTGAAACAAGCCATTTCTTTCCATGTTAGCAACTGACCCACAATGCCCTTTGTTAAAAGACAGGGCAAGAGCAGGAAACAGAGTTTGGCAGAGGGGTCAGAGCTGTCTTTGTGTTCTTCTCATAGTGTGGGAAGTCTCTAAGGAGGGAGGTGAATCTTGTGAAAAGGAAGTCTAACCCTCAAAAATGAGAAGTAATACCAGGCAACAGAAAAGCTGTGCTTGGATGCAGGAGCAGGAGAATGGTGGGGAAGCCAGCCACTGATGGAATAGGATGTTTGTAAAATGTTTTGCACAGAAAGAGCAGCTCTCAGAAAAAGACTTGGAGGTTATGGGTTCCCTGCTGGTGGAAAAAGGGGGTAGAAGGACAGAACATCCAAGTAGGACAGCACATCCAAGTCCTTCACAGAGGACAGGTTCAATTTGCATTTGGTGTTCTTCTTCTTACTCATTTCCCTACCCATGTGATGTGGGAAACCTATCTTCATTGGTGTATAAAAACATTCCAAATTAAAGCTCATAATGAGCAGAGGAGCAAAAAAGCAGATGCACTAATTAAATTGGATGGTCCGGCTACAACCTGGTACTGGTGCTTTTGAAGATTAGAATAGAAAAAATATTTCTTCAAAGTTATGTATTTCTATACAGAAATCTTTCCTGTTTGTTATTATGGTAAGATGAGTTTAATATTCAGATTCCAACAATGCTGTTTTCCAGATGTGATTTCACTAGTTACTCCAAGGTATTAAACTCTCAGTGCCCTCAGACTCGACACATATTTGACATATAAACAACATTACACAAATAAAATAGAAATTCCTTAGAAAACTGATCTAATAATATTGGAGCACTAAACCTTTAATGTTAGTTAAGGATAATATGAATTACCAACAGCAAAGACTAGGAAACTGTGTTAGCAGGACCATGACTGTGGTGTAAAGAAACACAAACAAGCAGAGAAAACAAAATATTGTGGCTGGAATTTGATTTGGAGAGCTGCTCTCGTGAGTAACTGTATATAAGGCTTCGCAAAAGCGTTGTGTTTTTATGTGGGCAATGGTCACATCATCTTGTTTTGAGTAATCAGTAATTGAAGAAAGGCCTTCAAAATAGCAGATACGATGTACTGGGTTAGGGTGGACTCCATTGGTTTCAGTCATAAACATGAGTTGAGATTGCTGAGGGCTTCCTTTGCATGGCTCACAGAGGGAGAATGGGGAACTGATTTAGCACTTTCTTCTTTCTTTCTTCCTGTTCTGCTTACACCTTTGTTTGAAATGAGTAATGCTTTTGTTTCTTCTGCCTGACTTTGCTGAATGATTTACATTCAGAAAAACTGGTTCCCTGCGGAAATAACAGCTATTAATTTCGAGTACTAAGGCTAAAATAGCCTTGGTACCATCATGATAAAGAATAGTGTGGTTAGAATCACCGTGGTATAACACTCACTATGACTTTTTTAAATGTTAATTTGGTCTCTTAATTTGACCTCCTGTTAGGCACTTTATGAAATGAAGATAAAAATGAAAAGGGTAATACATTAATGCTTAATCCACTTAATGAAATAGGATTTCCTTTGTGATTCCATATAAATTAGTGTATAACCGAGACTATTTTACCTGACATAATAATAGAGCTGAAATTAATTCTCAGCTGTAAATCCTTGCGGTTAATTTTGAAGTGGTCACTTTACCCTTGTGGATTGCTGCATTTTACCATTGTTCAGGAGACTCAGATTATAGTTTTACTTCATGCTGTTTTCTACATACACCAGTTGTTTCCCTCCTGCATCTGATACCCTACAAATGTGAAGAATGCTGTGGATTAATACATATCAAGGGGAAGGTTAATAACAGTACATTCCTCACACAGGATTGTTTTGAGGTGGGCTGTACAGGTCACCATGTTATTTAACTTTTTTTCTTTTCCTAAGTCATGACATGTGATGAAGAGATGGAGGGAGAAGAGAGGGTTTGAGTTCAGAGATTCTTTCCATTTGAGCCCCACAGGGAATAAATAATTTGCACCTAAGCATCTTTCAGTCTTCATGGCTTGCTGTAAGACATCCAGGTTTGAAAGTTGTGCCCATTGCCCCCCGAAATGAAGCTTTCTATGGTGCGTGTATGATTACTGGTGTGGGAAGCGACACATTGTGGATTGAACCAATGATGTCAAAAACATGAATGGCTTTGGTTTGAGCTAAACCTGCCTCACCCTGGATGGTCATTGATTCTCTGGAGCCTGCACACAGGAAACACCAGTAGCACATGCATTACTGGGTCTTCATGTTGGAGGGCCTGTAGAACCCTTAATCTGTGTTAATCTTCCCTTGTCAAACCTGTGCATTGCAGACTAAAACAAGAAGACAGGAAATTGAATATCAGGGCACGTTGTTTGTGGAAATTGTTTATGGGACAGGCACATAATTTAAAAGAAATGAAACAAACTTGACCGTATTTGTTTGACTGCATGTGTTTTGCTGATGAGTTCATGAGAACCTGGTGGAGTTAATTACACCTTGAGCTGATTAAGTTTTCTCCACAACTGTTTTGCAGTCTTGCAACCCCTGTGGAAACACTGGAATTACTCTTCATTTGTAGGTGAGTGAGATCAGAATCTGTTCATTCCACCACCACTGGCTACAGGCAGCTGCTTTTAACATAAACATGCTCTCCCCTTCTGCCAGTGGATTTGATGTGTACCAATTCTGTATATGGTTTTGGTTGAGTAATAAATTCCCAGTTATTTAGTACAGTGTTCTGCCTCTTCATTTATATCAGCAGGCATTTTCCATTAATGTACAACCTTGTATTCAGTTGGGACCAAGTAATATTCCATGTGTACTGATTTTAGTCTATTAAAATATTACACATTTTTTATTTTTAAAAGGAACCACAGGAAATTCAATTCTTTCTTTCTTTGAGTTTCATTATTCCAATATCAGAAACCATATGTGGGTTTCCACTCTGTTGTTTGTTGTAACATGTGGCTGAAAAATAATATAAAATTGGGACTTAATTGGACTAAATGCTTGGCAGACAAGCTGCATCTGGTTTAAAGAAAACCAAAACATCTTCATTTCTGAAGACTGTGAGGCCTTAAGAATGGTAAATTGAGAACGATTTAAAACAAATTATTGAGCTGGTTGGGTAAGAGAGCCTATCAACCATGAGGTTTGAGGCCTGATTCTGATGTTACTTGCATTGGTAAAAATATATCAATAGCTCCACTACAGTCAGTGACATTAAAGCAGTTTAAAACCCTTTAATGTCAGATCAAGCTCTGGTCAGTTATTTGGAATTGAAAGTACTGTAGTCCAAGATCTACACTCTCTGCCTTTTGATGTGTAATGGCTGAGTGCACCAGGCCCCAACAGCTTTATATGCTCTCCTGGTAAAAATCTGCTTCTGGCTTTTAAATTCAGAAGTCTTCTAGGCCCTGATTTATTAAGGTATTAGAGTAATGTAAAAGGAGGGAAAAAAAGAGAATAAGTACTTTTAAAGTGTAATTTTCTACTGTTTGAAGTATTGTGTAAATTAAATGTAAACTTCCTTAACCTGGAACCTCAGTTGGCTTCATCAAATATCAAACCAATGGGAATCCTTAGATAGAATGGCAAATTTAAGTGCTCTCCCTCTCTGTATAATCCACACTCCTTTAACATTAAGTCATTTCAGTTGTGTGTGCAGCAAGCACTGAAACAGAAGTGTGGCTGGGCAAGAACTAGACAGGTTGTTTCACTTAAGGAACATTTATGCCTTGCTTTCCATCATGGCAGAGCATTCCCAGGCCTGCCTTAGTGTTTCTCTGTGCTCCTGGCATTCAGGGTAAATATCCTAAAGCTGCTTAAAATTAAAAAGTGAAAGTAGTTAGTGCTTGTATATGGTAATTCCCATCTGTGGAAGTCAGACACGCTTTTGTGAGAGGGAAGATGAGGCATGGAGAAATGAAATGTTCTGCATATGATGAAATAGTAAGTTGGTAGCAGAGCCTGGAAAAAGGAAATTGGATCTTCAGATTGCCAGCCCATTTCCTCCACAGCACGGACTCTCGGAATGGGCATTAATACCAACATTTGTATTTCCATGTCAGGTTTTTTTCCCGATGAATATTTATCTACATATGGTTGGGGGAGGAGAATAAGTGTAACCCTCATCTTCCCCAGGGTACTGCCTTTAACCATTCATGGGTACATTACAGAGAAAGATGGAAGATTTGTGTGTCAGTAAGTTAATGGATTTCTTTATCACCCACTTGGGTTTCAAGCTATTCCACTCAAAACTGATCATTTACAACAAACATGCCAGCTCTGAAAGCTGTAAATTCTGAATGTTAATTCTGTGAGTGGTGATCCAAACTGAGAACAAGGAATTAAATGGTAAATGGCCAAGCAGAAAAGAACAAAAAATCTTTCTGTGACTGGATTCAGGTCAAAAGAAAAGATAGATTGTTGTCTGTTCTGTGACACCAAGGATAGAGTGTATTTCTAAATCTTTTTCTCTTGAATGCTATGAGGTATTTAGATTGTGCCAATTGTATTTTTTGGATGCAAGAGACAAGCAAGCAAGCAATTTTTTTTTTTTTCAGTGTGTAAGAGAAACAAAGAGAAACTTATACATAAAAAACTTTTGGGGGGATTCAGACCCAGTAAACCAATTTTCTTTCCACTGAATATAAATGAGTTCCATGATCTTCACTGTATTCAGGAAGTGGAATACTTTTTGTCCTTTTTGCTGTGCTTGGAAACTCATAACAGCTACCCAAGTTTTGTTTATACTCACAGTGCTGCATATCAGGTCTACACTCTAGTGGAGCAAATGCCAAAAGCAGCAGAAAGTCTGGGTCACTGCATGTGTTTTCAAAAGCAGCTTGCTGTATCAAACAATAAAATGCCATATAATGAGACACAGACTCCATCTCTAAAGCACCTTGTGAGAATGGCAAAACAAAGACATTCCCACAGTAACAAATCTTTTTTCTTCTCTTCGGCAAAGCTGAACCCTTGGAAAAGGAATATACTGAAAGGCTGTAGACCATCTACTGAAGCTGCGCTTGGGAAGCTAAAGTTTAGTTTCTAAAGTATAGAAAATTGTACCTTCTCACACCACCTGATGGAAATAAACTTTATGTTGCTGGAATCAGGTGTCTGAGATCAATAACGATACCATGAATATAAGCTATTTTTGTGTAAGTTGGCCTTTAAAACACATGAGGCAAACAAACAAACAAAAAAAAAAAACAGGGAATTTTCTTGAAATACAGGTTCTTAAAGGGTTGCTAGACCTCAATCTGGATTCCTAGGAAGGTTTCAGGAAGGCCAGTGGCTTACAAAGGCAAGTGATTTTTGTTGAACATACAAAGGGTGGCCAAGTCTTGACGCAGTGTCCTTGCTCGGGAATGGTGCATTAAAATGATCCTTCCTGTTTTTGAAGCTAAAAGTTGTAATGAACATTAATTGCAAGCACTCTTGCATGCTTTGGCTCCAATTTAGTCTCCATCTAAATTAGCTAGAAATCTATGGCCTTGATTTATTGCATTTGCAACAGTCGCACTAAAGGAAGGTAATTCCTTCTGAAAATGCCACATGCAGGCAGGAACAGGAAACCAATTAGGAATCAGTGGATGATAAATGGGCATTTTTACCAGCAGTTTACTTAATATCCCCATTAAATAAGCCTCTTTGCATTTATCATTTCATTCTCCCTCAGTCTATAAGGTCCTTTAATTGCTGCCTAAATGAGCCCTGTGTTTCAGTCCAAATTTAATCTTGGATCAGGGGAGAGAGATCCTTTCCAATGCTTGCCTGCCCAGCTGCCAAGAACTGTCAGAAATGATCACATAACTTTGCACATTTCTCACAGTCTCATTGGAGAAATGTAAGATTGACAGAAAAAAAAATAAAACCAAACCAAAAACTCAGGTCATATTTTTGCTTTAAATTGTAAACTACAGTGCGAGCAGCCCTTTTCCTCAATTGCATTTCCTGTATTTTTCTTTTTTTTAAGTTTCACTAAAAATAGATGGAAGTTGTAATGTTGCTCTGTGCTTTTTCGTTTTGGAAAGTTACCTTCAGTGGAAGTAGATGTGTGGCAGAACTAATGAAGTGTTACAGAGTTTGTGCAGCAAACAATTACTGGCTGGCTGTGGCTGAGTGGGTTGGTTACTGAACATGTGATTTGTGGGCGGAACATGGCATCTCCAGGCTAAATGGCAGTCAGTGATAAAGAATCCCAAAGCGGTTGCCTCACCCTGCCTTGTAATTTTTTTTTCCTGTAACACTCAGATTTGGGGGTCTAGGTTTGGGGCTCTTGAAAACAAAAAATTAGCTGCTTTTTAAAAATTCTGTTGTTTCAGAGGTCTTCTTCTGACTTTGGGGCATAAGCAGATGTTTGCATCATGTGTAGAATTCATCGATTAGCCCCCAAACATCATTTTTGCAAGGGGACATTCCCAAGCATTTAGAATCAACTGTTTTCTGAAATGCAGTGGGCTTTTACCTGGGTGGTCCAGATGTCAGACCTTGTACCAAAAGTACAAAGCCTAATCACCAATGCACTAAACCTCCCATATTTCCGAAAAATTGGCAGCAATTAACAGGCCCAGAGGAGGAATATTACCCAAATATTCAGTGCTGATTAATCTTCCTACTGTCAAAAGTGTACACATCTGTCTTGGTACAAAGAGCAACTCAAACTCAGTGCTGTTAACTTGCCCTTCATCCAGACCCTACAGCTTCTAATTTAAAATATCTATCAATGTGGAGCCTGATGTTAGTGCTAGAGGACTTTGAACTGATGTCAAAATTTAAAATATCTATCAATGTGGAGCCTGATGTCAGTGAGACAGTCTAGGACTGAGTCACTCAAATCTAGTGTTAAATAACGACGAGTCTTATAATAATCTCTAAAACTAGAAGGGCGACTGAATCTCTTTTTGGACTTGTCCTCCTAATACCATAAACCAACAAATACGACAAGAAAAGAAAGAAATATAGCCTCTGTGAAGCTCTGACCTCAGTCATGGGATTATAAACTATTTGCTTTATATATGTGCTTGTCTGCTATTTTTCTTCCTTAAAAATAAAGAAAAGAAAAAAAGTAAATTCAGAACATATAGATGATAACAGCATGGGAAACATTAGATGCATCTCAAAAATATTTTTTTCTTAATTCATTGAAAGGTGGTTGAGTCCACTGTCATGTGGATTCAAGACTGTAGAAAAAAATCATATACAAAGGTAATTGTATTCTGTTGAGGAAGGGAAATGATTGATGGGCTCGAGGGTGTACTAATATAAGATTTGTCTTATTTTACTGTCTCCATTAAAGATTCGAAGGTGAGAGTAAGCAGGAAGTTATTTACATTCAGATGTGATACAGAGCTGTCATCCTATGCCATCCAAAATCAGTCACTTTTGAGCATTTTTGTCTTAATGTTTTCTTTAAATCATTCGTCATTGCAGGCAGTCTGGGGAAAACCCAGCCTGAAACCTAATATTTCAGGTAATGAAGATGGGATTACTGCATAGGAACGGCTGTACCAGGCAAGACCATCGGCCCATTTATTCCATCTTCTGTCTCGGAAGTGGCCAATAGTAGATGCCAAGGTAAGAGTATGAAACAGGGCAAGCATTCAAGGATACCTTCCCTGACTAAGGAAGCAGAGGTGTCAAAAGATGAGGTATCCATCCAAATTAATATATTCAGCACCCGAGAGGCTGGTAAGGACTACATGTTACTTGTGTTCAGTTTCTGAGAACTAGCAGATACAGTTTTCATTTTTCAAAAAGCTGCTAAGAAAATTAAGTCAACAAAATCCAGCCATTCTAGGGGAGGTGAGAGGGGTAAAATTCTGCCATCAATTATGGCTGGTTTTCAGGAAAAACAAGAATTGGAATAAATGGTTCATTTTTAGCATGATATTATGATATTGCTGTGTGTGATCCCAAGCATTTAACAGACGCATTTATAATCTGTGAGGACTGGGGGACAAAAATGTTGAGGTCACAAAATCTGCAAAATTATTTAGGTTAGTCCAGATGAAATGGACTGTGAGGACCTCTGATGGGACTCAACAAAGCTAGGTGGCTGGGGAACATAATGTCAGATGAAATTCAGTGCTGAAAAATACATGGTAATACATATTAGAAGGAATAATTTGATCACTGCCTTCTAACTGAACAGAAGTCGCTGCAGAAAAGGGTTTGTCAGTGGACAAATTAAGGAGCAACAGTAAGGAAAAAGTGAGAAAAGTGTTAAAATCAAGGACTAGAGAACACTGAAAATATTGGATTGTCATGATATATTTTTAACTGGAAATACAGAGCATAAATAGGATGGGAAATGGATATAAAAGGCAAAGACCAAACTCTGTATCTAGGGAAAATGAAAACATTTGGCATGAGAGTTACAGCATGAGAGGACAATTAGAAGAGAGCATGAGGAATGTATATAAAGATGAAGGGCATAAAGTAGATATATCAAGGGTTCTTATTTATACTTTTTCCTTACATGGAGAATAATGAAAACCAATAATAAGGCTACAGGAGTTCAAATTTCTGTTGGGCCTATCTCAAACTAATTAAAAACTCACATCAAAACTTATATGCTAACAAGATACAACCTCTGAGACCCTTTATTTACTAATTTCCTTGCTCGTCTCCTCCCCCTTTGCATCAAGGAAAGCTAAAAAAATGAAGGCACCTAACCTTAGCTTGGTATATCTTTTTGAATAATAATTAAATATTACTTCCCTTTTGGTAAAAATGCATTTATCAGGCTTCCTGGTGGCTAGTTTTAACCTCTGATGGTCAAATATCTTTGCTGTGCTACTTCCCTCTTTCGCATCTCTTGAATCTTGAAGAGCTGTGATTGGGTGATGGTGTAGTGCCAGAGCTGAGGTGTGTTTGGGAAAGCATGGACCGCCAACCCACAGGAGGGTTTATTTGGCCTGGAATGGGGCTCCCTTGCCCACAGGTCTCTAGGGATTTCACGTCTTTGAAGGGGTGATTCATGTGAACCTAAAGCACTATCTTGCAGACACTGCATGACTTATCCATGCCACTCCTTGACACCTGATGCTGTAGAGGCAATAACATTACCACTGAAAAATATAGACTTGCATGGTTAAAAAGTTCTGTTTCTAGGTAGAAATGTCTGTTGTTATATGACACAGGAGACAACCTTATTTTCTTGAGCATACTAGTTGACAGAATTTGAAAACTTTTCATTAACAATCTGATGCTACCAGCTTTAGGATGCTGAAACTGCCCTGAGGCCTAGACAAGCCCCATGCATACGGATAAAGCCACTGATAGCCACTGGTTAGTGACATAAAACTTCTTGTCATGGCTTTGGACTGTCCAAGCATTCCTCTAAGCTGGTGACTTTGGGGACAACCCTTCAGGCAGATCTACAGCTATTGCAATGTCATAAAATTAGAGTGTAAGAATGTCACTTGATGATCTTATGCAACAAGAGCGTAGAAGGTGGAAGCATATTTAAAAACCCCCTTTGGTTTACTTGTCTACTACAGCAATAAAGGTAAGAACCTGACCCTCTGAGTGTGGGTATGTGGTATGCATTTGCTCACACGTGCGTGCTTTGTGGCATGGCTGAGTCTGCTGTGTTTCATTCTTCATGACTAATTGTGACCCTTTCCCTCTTTTGCAGAAGGAGGTCTGTAAAAATGGTTGCTGATTATACTGCATATATATATTCTCATATATATACACATATATTCAGCCTGCAAAAGAGAAGGCTTTGGGGGGACCTAATTGTGGCCTCCTAGTGACTGAAGGGTGTCTACAAGAAAGACGGAGAGAGACTTTTTACCAAAGCATGTAGGACAAGGGGAATCAATTCAAACTTAAAGAGAGTAGGTTTAGATTAGTTATTAGGAAGAAATTCCTTACTTTGTGAGTGATGAGGCACTGGAACAGGTTGTCCAGAGAAGCTGTGGATACCCCATCCCTGGAAGTGTTCAAGTTGGATGCAACTCTAACCAACCTGGTCCAGTGAAAGATATCGCTGCCCCTGGCAGAGGGTTTGGAACTAGGTGGTCTTAAAGGTTCCTTCCAACCTAAGTCATTCCATGATTCGGTGATTCTATGGTATACAGCAGCCCGTGGCTGGCTGTATGTATAACCTTGTGGAGGGACATTCTTCAAAGCTAGCTGCTATGCAGGAACACTTTGACGTGAGGGGGAAGCCCAGGTCCCAGAAATATCCTTCACACTGGAAGAGACCCCTAGACCAGAAGTGTACAACTGCTTGATGGCTTTGAGGAGGAGAAATCCTCCTTGGTTTGGTTTGTAGTGTTCCTTCTTGCCTCCATGCCCCACCTAAATTCACTCAAGTTCTGGGAAAGAATAACACTTATTCCCTCAAAAGATCGGCCATTTCACTGCATGCACTATTGTTGTCAACCATAGACCTAAGTGTATGCTGTAGCCTTATCCCTCCCTTACAGGTGAGATAAGCGAGGGGCAGAGAGCTAAGGTGAGTGCCCAGCATTGCTAGCAGACTGCTGGCAGAGCCAAGAATAAAAGCCTGGTCTGTGGCATGACATCTCGCCTTTGCAGCCTTGCAAAAGCTGGATTGCAAGGTCACTTGGGTAGTGCTTGTGTCTTCCTATTTGTTCTGTAAAAAATGTCTGTCCAGATTAAAAGATAATAAGAAATGTCCTGCCAGAATAGGGTGAATTTCTTTACCAAGTCTCTGCCCATTATTGCTTGGATTTTTTTTTTTTGACAGAATAGCTGTTATGCTGATATTGGCCTTTCCTATAGAAAGGAGGAGAAGGAAAAAAAAAGAAAAAAGGGTGCATAACTATTTTGTGCCTATGCTAAATATCTCTGTAATTTAACAGTATGTATGTGCCCTCATGAAAATCTGCACACTGCATAAAACAAAGTACTGAGCATCTTTGAAAATGCAGGCTGTACTAGCAGAAATATAATTAAGAGGAAATACTAATAGTATTTATATCCAGGGTGACATTACAGGTTAAGAGTGCATATATGTTTGTGTCTGGATTTCAGTCTTAAACTTAAGGCTGAATCCAATGTAACCTCAGAAAAGTGGTGAATAATGTAAGAAATCCTTTTCCAGTAGAATATTTTTGACTTTGAGAAAGTAACTGTCATTAATTTGCAACAGCACATGCTGGCACTCTTAAATAAGTGTTTCCCAGGATAACAATCTGACTAAATGAGAAATAATGAGAAAACTATTTCTTGCATCATTTCTTGAAACCAGTGCTGGCAACCTGATCAAACCATTCAGCAGTGAATTGTTCACTCTGTTCATGTTGCACAGACTCCCACTTTTGGAAGGATTTGGGTATATTTTCATACCCTAGCCATCTTTTTGTTGAACACCTGTGTGCTTAAAATTATCAACTGATTTTCAATTGCCCATACAACTGTGGTTTCACGAAGACAATCAGAACATGAGGCCACCACCTTTCCCCCTTGTACAAATAAAGCTTTCTTGGTCTTGATGCAAGCCTTTCTGGTGTTGGGGATGAGCTGAGCAAGGATGGGGTTCTGTCACGACATTCTGCTTTGGAGAAGCACTGGAATAGAAGCAGAGCACTTTGGGATCAAGGATAATCATTCAGATCTGGTGGATCAAAGATATGGTTGCTGTTCTTGGCCATGACATAAAATAGTGGCTCTAGGGCAATTCAGTGGAGCTCTGAGGTTTAGCAAGACATGGTCCAGCCACAGAGATTTCATGAAGCATAATTACCTAGACTATAGCATGTTGTGGAGTACTGTGTAGTAAATACTTGATGTAGAATTACCTTCCTTGTGGATTACGTGAAAATATAAAATGCTGACATTTCCTGATTCATTTGATTCAGTAAAAAAGTAAAGAGGTTATTAAAAAATCCCAAAATATAAAGCACATTCCTAAACTAGGCTCTTGGTCTCTGTTATGTCATGCAAATATTGCAAACTATATAGTCCTGTACCTTAATTCCCCTGTGTTTGATGCAAATTGAGATGATATGGCATTTTTGGGTAGTAGCTCAATGTTGAGCTGTGGTTTTACCATCACCAAATTTTCATGCCAGATACTGTGCCTCATCATATTCTTTTTCATTCCTATCCCTGAAAATCTTGTCACATATTATTGCTTAATTATAGATCAAGATGCAACAATTATTCTGTAGTGTTAACCATTGTACTTTCATTTGTTGACATAGAATGATCAATAGTAATGAACAAGAGAGTAAACTGAGATGGTCCATAAACTCCTATTCTTCCCTATCTTAACAGAGGTGGCAAGAAGGACGTATGGAGGGCTTTATCACCAGTCCTCATTAGAATCTTTTG
>NW_008236973.1:4548225-4548773 GCF_000691975.1 Corvus brachyrhynchos | reverse complement strand
GACTAAGGAATGCCATGGTTGTCACTATGTTGTGCACTGTGGCCACTCAGAGCTGGGTGGCAGTAGCAGAAATGGGATTCAGTCCTTCTGCTCTTGCATTCAACGTTTCTCTCACCTGGGAAACAAGCAGTCATGTGGGGCTTACAGAACAGAAAGAGGTGTCAAGTCTGTCTGGTGAAGACTGATAAGTACTGGAAGGATGAAAGTAGTGTCAATGTACCACAACATCGCTGAATAATGGTAATATGGTAGTGAGTCCCCCACAGTCACCAGCCAGTTGGGAAATCTGATTGACAGGTAAGGTTTTGGAAAAAATGTCTATCTTTTACACTAGTTTGAATAAAAAAGTGATTTTTCCTACTCCCTTACTGGACCAGGAACAATGCAATTTATGACTATCTGCTGTAATATTAATTTAATTAGTTACTAAAACTGGTGAATTGGTCAATGGGCTAACACCTCTGTCATATCTAACTTAAATAACTCATCACTTCTGTCATTCTGCTGCTTCCCAGAAGTAGGGGCTTTCAAGAAAGGCAGTACTCTTT
>NW_008236973.1:4543774-4548182 GCF_000691975.1 Corvus brachyrhynchos | reverse complement strand
TGGAAAGAGGCAAAGAAGAGAGAGAGTCAGCAGGCTTGCAAACAGCTTACATCAAAATGGGTCTAGAAAATCAACACAGGTCAATCCCTCCAGCAGGGGTGAGATCAGAAAGATGTACTGGGAAAGAAAGTGAGACCGCATCTTCACCTTATGTAAGTGAATCTGGTATTATGAAGATTCCTCATTAAGTTGTCACTCAGGCTTAAAGGAAAGGTTCACAAAAACAATCCATTAGATGCACTTCTCATAAAACCTAAACTGAACAATGTTTTGTTAGCTCCTTTTTCAATTTGTTTGAAAATAAAAACAGCTGAATTTTTCCCCCCCGTTCTTATACTTTCCTAGTTTTTTGGAATAATAGGGGCCAGCTGGAGGGAGAAGTTTATAATGAACTACGGTGGTGGTGCATCTCTCATCTGCTGATTTATAAACACTCTTGAAGTAAGCAAAAGTATCAATGCCATTTAATGTTACACCATAACTGTTCTAGGGGCATTATGGGGTGTGACACAGTGGTCCTCTAGTTTCCTCTAGATTTGTCTAGGACCTGGTAGTTAGCATATTTGCTGGCAGTCTTAACAGAGGACTGAGGCCTTCAATCTTAGTGGAAGGGATTCATCAGGGTTACTGTCAAGGGCAGCATGATGAAACAGGCATTGCTCCTCATACGGAGAGCACTGACTGCAGAGCTATCAAATAAACTGGTACCTTTAAAATGTGCTGGGGCTATTAAAAAGACAGGCTCTTAGATTACCCCTAAATGCTGTGCTTCTTTCCCTCTCCTATCTGCTGTTATTTCATTTTTATTGTCTTTATGGAAAAAAATTCAAAGGGTTGGAGGATAGAGGAAATATTCTTGTAAAATTACTTTGTAATCCATAGAGCTAGCCCACAGAGGGGAGAGAAGGGAAGTATTTTTTAGAAGCTTTAAAAGGTTGCAAATTCTCTGCCTTAAAGGTCCTGTCTAGGCCCTGTATTTACAGGTGTGTGCATATGTACATGCACACATGCACAATCAATGTGTTCTCATGCAACAAATTTCTCCTGAAGTATTTTAGGAAGATGTTCTTATAATGCAATCCTTGCCTAAATTCAGTGCCGACAAATAATGGTATTTGACTCCTACCTTAAGTTTTTTCTCCTGGATTTCCTGGTCTCTCTTTTGCTCTCTCTCAGAGAATCAGATCCTTAGCAGTGAGGGATTAAAGTCTCATGCAGTAACATTCATCCTTCTTGCTGAATGAATAACATGATTAAGGTATATGGGGAAGTGGAGTGACAGTAGCAAGTTCCATAGGTACAAACACCCTCAGGGGTTGTGCTGCAATATACAATGATTTATTTGGCAGCTATTTGCATACAACAAATGCCTGTGAACATTTCTGTGGGACTCTGGACAATTTCCGTGATGGAGGAAGCAGATGTAGGCTCATATGGGAGAAGAGCAGAGTTTCTTCCTCTGCTACACTGACGGCTCAACTCAGGAGCAGGGTGGAGTGAGGGACTAGCATGTTCTGCGTGTGTTTTGTCCCACATATTGAGTGCTGTACACCATGCTGTACAACAATCACAACACACAAGGTACTATAAATGAGACAGTGGTGTTCAGGTATCACAGACTAACTTGTGTCCAGCCAGCACAGCCCTGGGCTAAGTACAAGGCCTCACTGCTCCAGAATGAACATGTTTTTTTCTGGAAGTTTGCCATTGGCTGAAGACCTACTTTGCAAAATCCATCTATGAATTGTAATTTCTCTTTCAAAGGCTTGCACTTTTCCTGTAGGGCTCATCCCCTCACAGATTTTATTGCATGTGTTTTTTTTAAATGTTCCTGTGAAAAGAGTGCTCTTATTTGTCTTTTGCAGAAGGGAAATGAAGGCGCTGAAAAATGAGAGTTAAATCCATGAAGAGACCAAAATTTCCAAATGTGGCTTTGGTATCTTATTCTCACAAATTCTGCTTATCTACTTCTTTAAATCTGCAGCTGCACAATTTTTTGACATTTGATTTTTTGGGAACTTAAACTCTACTTCTGGTCATTTTCATAGGCACCTCATCTTTGACAGTCTTAGCAGCTCAGAGTCTGTTTCATGTTTTAATTTTGCTTGGATCCATAAATGAGGTGCTTCTGTTTGCTTGTGTGAGGGGCTCAATCCAATAGAGGTTCTCCAAACATACCAACTTGCTTGAGTTTTACGAAATAGAATTGTTGGGTACCTCTCCATTTCCTCATTCCCTTCCCTTCAGCCAGGTGACTAAGCCTTTGTCTTGGCTGTGTGAGAAATCTGGTATCTGATCTGACTGATACCTAAAGAGATTCACAGTCAAATCTTTGATACAGAATGACGTAACTTCCAAGTTTGGCTGAAACTGCAAACTCTGGGCTGAAACTCTTGGCATATTAGCCTAGAGGGAGAAGGTGAAAACTGCCTGTGAAATAAGGCACATGAATCCCATCAGTTAGAAGGCAACGAGCCCAGGATTCCCAGATTTTGGTGGCTCATGTTGTGAAAACTCCAATGTGGTTATGAAAGAAAGAAGCAATCTACACTCAGGTTTTGAATGAAAAGGTTTAGACAGCTACCCTGGGGAGAGCATTCAGGACTTTGAGTGTATTGGTACTACTGAAAAAGGAGCTTGAGGTACAGGGAGGAGAAGCATATCCATTTGGAGAGACCAGCATAGGTCATAAAACCTGCAGATCTGCATTTGTGTGGTAATGTTCCGGACTTATTCTGGTCTTCTTCACATGAGCAATATCATCATATTGAAAGAAATAAAGTACAATATGATAAATGAAAATGGATGCTGGCTTGAGGAAAGATTCAGTGCTATGCTGAGAACACCTGGCGAGGGAGCAGCAGCAATGAAAATCTGGTCCAAGAGATTTTCAGCACCAAGCAAGATTGACAAAGTTTATCTTCTGCTTCTGGGTATGTGGGGTCAAATTAATGATTTGATTAGTCAGTGTATCAATAAGATTTCAAAATGAGATAAAGCTAAACTGTTGTGGATAAATTGCCACAGATACTTCAAGATACAGACTGTGGGCCAAATTGTATTCTGTGATAGACTTTCTGACTCCATGTGCTTTGACTACTTTTCTTAGTGTGGCTTCTATCACCTTTTGTGTGACTTATACCTTTTTTCTCCACTTCTTCATGGAAAAAGCCAGGTAGCTATCAATGTACATATTCTGATTTAAAAACTGAAAAGATAATCCACAGCTAAAATAATGTGTGTTTAGTCAACTGTCCATTGGGGTATGGAAGAAAAATGTTTTTTTCTTTTGAATACTTAGATGTATAATTGCCTGGTAGACCAGAAAGATGAGTTTTAATCTCTTGTGGAATTTTAAAAAAAGTCCATCTAAATGTTTTGGAAACAGAAACTTGGTCTGATCTCTTGGGTAAATGCAATGCATTTTAGAACTAAACATAAAAGATATACTAAAAAATATTTTAAAGGAGAAGCCTGAGTGTACTAACAGGAGTTGGCATGAATCAGAAAGGCCTGCATGACACTATCTTCTGCAGTGATCAAAATGCTCTAACTGTAGTTGAACTTCCTTTGCTCAGTGCCATCAATTCAATTCTTTTAAAAGAAAAACTGCAAGTGATTGAATAAGTGATCAGCACATTCGTGTAAACAGTCTTAAAGTGCTTTGCTGTGTTATAGTGGAAAGCTGCTTGCAACTTCTGTCACTGACTCTTCCCTGATGAGCCACAATGCTCTCACCCAAGAACTTGGAGTCACAGGGCAATAGGGCAGTGGGTTGTGAAAGCTGTGCTGTGCTGATAGGAGAAGCAATGGCAAAGCACAGCCATACTGCTGCTTGACCCCAGGGTTTCATCTGTTTGTGATTTGTATTTACTTACATTAGTACTGGAAAAAGTTTTTTGAAATCTCTCCAGATAGATGAAGTGATCTTCTTTCTGCTTTTTTCCCCCCCATATTCTCCAAAAATAATTACCTGCTATCCTTGAAAGGAAAACTGTTATTTAAACACATTTTCTTTGCATGTATATCTGTATTTTTTCCCTGTTACAGACTGAATGGAGAGAGTTGAACACACTCAATTTCCATTTTTCTGTAAAACAACTGTGTTCTCGTGTTGGGGTCCCTCCCCCGCCATGGAGCCCTGGGAGAGGGGCCCTGAGGGCACAGACACGGGGTTTCCCTGCCCCTGCTCAGCCTCGTTCCCATTGGTTGGTTTGTGTTCCCTGCGCGGGCAGAAGGACCCTTGGTCCCGTGACTGGAACAGTTCCTCGGCAGAGCTCTGGCCATGCGGCTGGAGAAATAAACATCTCTCTGAAACAGCTATCAAGAATCTGTCTGTCCATATATATTTCCTTTCCACGGGACTCCTGGTTTGATATATGCATGTTGCAGGATCCCCACTGCAACA
>NW_008236973.1:4523908-4542029 GCF_000691975.1 Corvus brachyrhynchos | reverse complement strand
TCTTGTTATGTTTATCCAGTTGTTTTCATTCTCCTTTTATTAAAATAAAACGGGTGAGGTGTTGGGGTCCCTCCCCTACCATGTAGCCCTGGGAGAGGGGCCCTGAGGGCACAGACACGAGGCTTCCCTGTCCCTGCTCAGCCTCGTTCCCATTGGTTGGTTTGTGTTCCCTGCGCGGGCAGAAGGACCCTTGGTCCCGTGACTGGAGCAGTTCCTCAGCAGAGCTCCGGCCACGCGGCTGGGAAAATAAACATCTCTGAAACATCTAGCAAGAATCTGTCTGTCCATATATATTTCCTTTCCACGGGACTCCTGGTTTGATATATGCGTGTTGCAGGATCCCCACTGCAACATTCTCTTAGGAAGTTCAGTGGAGCTTCATTAGGAACTGGTACATCATTTAAAGCTCTGGCTTAACAATTTTTGCTACTCAACAATATTTTTCTTTTTTTGCTATCTTTTTAGAAAACAGACATGAAGATTTTTATTAGTGTGCAATTTGAGGGAGACTGTACAATTTAAGAATTTCTTTTCTTGATTTGGGGACTTCCTATCTCTATGTACATTAAACTGTGTGTTCCATTTTAAATACAGGGCTTTCTGCATTTTCTGCAATTTTTTGCTTCCGAGGAAAGAGAAGAGCTACAGAACAATGTTAAGACCAAAACAAATGAGCAGAAACCGGCCATGAATGCTTTGTGCCTGAACATTAGAACAGAGTTTCTACAGAGTTTCTAGCTCTTACAGTGATGAGGCTATGGAACAATCTCCCCACAGCAGTGGTAAGCCCAAAATCTAATATGCATACACATATGTATGTTTATATGTATATTAGACAGTTAGAACCTGATAAGCTTCCAAAGGAGTTTCATGAAAGGGTTTGTATGATGAGTCCATGTAAGAGCAAGGAACTGCACTCTCAACCTAGAAATCCTTTCAAGTTTTACATTCCTAAAACCAGATTGACTTTGGAACCCTCCAACAGCTTTGTTTTTGATGGGTTCAGCTAGCATGTGTCTCTGGGTAGGGAAGAGATTTGGAAATGGGGGAAAGGTTGCATTTCAGATGCTGAAATGCCTCTGGGACTGGCATTGGTTTGGACCTCGAGCACTTTATGATGGGTGTTAATAGAGGGGTTACTGGTAGAAACCAATGTTCAAGAAAAGTACTTGGAAGATGTTGAGGTAGGAACAAACATGGAAGTCATGTAGACCCCTGAGATCTTATAAGTACACAAACCCCAGTACTGAGGGCTCAAACACCATCTGGCTGTCTACCTAAACAGAAAGTTTAGCTGGCTTGACAACATTTAAAACATAGTAATGAAATGAGAGAAACTTCTGCTTCCTCAGCTTGTATAGAATATCCTGTTTTAAAATCAAGACTTTGTTAATGAGTCTGCTCATGTAAAGGGGGTGAATGGTTCTGTGGGGACTTGCTACCCCATGATGCTACCATGCCCCTGTGGCTTTCCACCCATAGACTGAGGAAGACCACAAGCTGTGCCGTAGCACTCCTCCAGAAGCCTCACCCTGTTATTGCCAAATACTGCACCGTTTAAGCAGGCATGTGCTGGAACTATTATACTATTCCCTAGCAGGAACATAAACTAGGAGACCTGTGAGTTTGACTGAGTGAATTGTTTGGGTGTACCTCACTGGGCAGATACTGTGGATGGAGCTGTCAAGGCTTCCTAAAGCTGTTTGCAAGAGCCTGCTACGGCTGTCACTGTCCTTCTTGCACCGAACTGTGAAACCCATGTTTCATGATTGAGTGTATCTACTTCTTGGCAATGACAAAGTGGTATTAGACACACAATTAAGATAATTACTGCCTTTCTGCAGGTGGACTGGCATGGTGCAGATAAGGTTAGTGGGGTTGGTCCCCATTTCATTCTGGTGGACTTTTTATTACATGTTGTCACAATCTGCCACTCAGGGAGTACATGTAGACTTTTGTAAATCTTAGACACAGTGAAATTGAACAAGGTCCAAGAGGGTTCCTCTGTATTTACACTCAAAGTCGGATGCTCCTGTCGTTACTTTTCTTTCTCACTCTGGTGAATGGAACTTTTGTGAAAAATCTCACGCTTGCCTCTTATCTGTTTGTGTGCAGAGAGAGCACCGATACATTTTGAGGTTTCCTTTGAAAGAAAAGCAGATCCTAGGAATAAATAGTGTGCTTTTAAAATGTGATGCTAAAATGCAGAAGGAAAGCAGACGGAGAAAGGGATTTCATGCTAAAATGAAAAGAGAGGTGGCTGTGAGATGATCATTTAAGTGTCAGCCCAAGCAGCATTATGCCAAAAATTGCAAAAGGCCTTGTGAACTAGGGATGAGACATTGTGCTAAAGGAGAAAATAAGCAGCAAGAGAGTGGATGGAGTAGAAGTCATGTAGGATTATATTACAAGGAGAATGTAGAAGTCTTTGCATAGTCTCCTGCCTAAGTGGATGTTGATACTGACAATATTAATTGCCAGAGATTTTATGTTTAAGATACCCTGGGGTCTGGTTCAAATGAAGCAGGATGAGTTATTTCAGGAATTGCTGAAGTAAAAACCAGCAGAGAATATGGGTCAACAAGTGCCTGGGGAGAGCTACCTGCTCAGGTGAGTGCCATCAAATCCCCTCTCCACCATCACAGCAACACATCAACCAGGTGGGTCATGAAGTTTACAACTTCCAATGTTGCCTGCTATGCCCTTCTGTTTGTGTATTACAAACCTTTTTGGCCACAATTTGTGTTGCTTTAGAAGGATGGCAGACATTTTGAGGATCCTTCTTTCTAGGGCTGCTTTGGCTACTTGAATAATTTTGGACTGTTTAAGGAGGGACAGTGTCCACTCCTACGCAGAATCGTTAGTTACTCCATGTGTGTGTGATGTGTTGGGGACCTGTAAGGTTCTTGGGCTGTTGCAGACTATGTGTCATACTGTTATAATTGTTTTAATGTCACAAAGAATAACTGAGAACACCTGCTTTTCTAAGTGATTCTTTTTCGTCACATATGTCACAGCTATTCTCATTATTTGTGGTGTATTTTTAGAGTTCACATTTAATCACAACATAAAAGTGTAAAAGTCTGTTTTCCACAAGAAAAAAAGTTTTTCATTATCTGGGGTTTTTTGTTGTTGTTGGTTTTTTTAAAAAATAATTGTATCATGTTTTTGACAGCTAAATAAATGGATTTTATTAAACTGGATTATGGGCTGAGATTATTTAGTATTCCTTTTTTATTATCTGGTGTAGCCTCTGCTGGGAGCTGTGAGTTTCTTTTCTTCATTTCCAACATTGATTCTTGCATTAGATGGTTTCATTGAATAATTAATATACTTCCTGTGATTGATGATTTGCATGGCCTGAATATTAGGTTATCAATCATGACCCACTTGTTCTAATGTAATCATATTGAAAACATGTCAAAAGCTGTTTACCCAACAATGACAACAGGAGCTGTGATATTGAAGGTGCTTGATACACTACAGCAGAAAATATCCTGGTTGAACATTCATAATGCAGAGATTATGAGTTCCTCAAATTGATGTAACAAAAGCCTGGAGCCCTTGGTGAGAGTTATCAGCTCCAATAAGAAAAGCCCTTTTTTCAGCTAGAAAATCGTACTGATTTCTTTGCCTTTTATCAGCTGCTTAGTGACTTTTTGAGCCTACAGTGTAAAGTAATTATGTTCTGTGCTGCATAGAATAAAGAAACTGAACAAAAAAATGGAAAGTGTTCTTTTTTTTGAAAAAATGAACTACACTGCCTATATCTGTTGTTACTGGAAGGAAAGAGCATTGTTAAGGTCTTTCCACATTTTGCTTTTAGTGGATTACCAGAAATATTGAAAAAGCGGGTTTTGCTTCTGTGGGAATCATTAAAGCAGAGCACTACATTTTAATACTCAGCGTATAATGCACGTTTCACTTGCAGTGTATTTCTTAGCTCATAGGTGCTTGTTTCTGCAGACCATATTGGTTCCATTTCAATACCCTGTTGCTCTTTACCTTGGCCAACTACAATGACAGGTTTAGTTCTGTATATTTGTTTCATTCATTCTTTCCTTTTTCCTGTGACAACTCATAGTAAAGTGGGAATTATGTTGAGGTTCAACTCCACAAACTCATAGATTGATAGAAATGTTCCCTATAACCAAAGTAGAATTGCTCATGTAAGACAAAGCTGCCTGGGGTGGAGAAGTCTAAAGCACTGGGCTTTATCATTCCAAGCAACAAAGCAAAGCCATTTCCTTCAACCTCTGCCTGACTTCCACTCTGAACTGCAGTATACACAGATTTTTCCAGTCTCCTTTGTTCACAAAAAGTCATGCAGTGATACTTTTCCCAACATTTGACAGTGCTTTACTCCTCATGTCACCTTTTGGCTTTGATGGAGTCCTTGAAAGCTTTGCTCCTTCCAGCTCCCTGTTGCTCCTGACGTTAGACAACTTAATTGGTGGATATAGACCAAAACCAGACTGTTCATCAAGATTAAGAGTACCACAGTTTTGTCCAAATGTGAAGACCCTACTAGTCCTGGCTAGCCTTCAAGGCATATAATAGTGGAGTTCATAGTGGTGTGGTCCCTGAACAGCTGGCATGGTTGACAGTCCTAAGAAGAAAGACAACTGGAAAATTTAAAAGCTCAGGAAAAAAAAAAGAGAAAAAGTTTATAGCAGCTATGTAGTCTAAGTGATACCACCCAGCAGGAGGGCTAATCTCCTGGGATATCACCACAGTTGAAGGCCAAATGTTTCAATTACTTAATATATGACAATATTAGTCTTGTTGTGTCTCTCAATGATTAAAACAGAGAACAAGTATGTTCATTGTTACAGGAAAAAGGATTCCCAAAATAATTTGTAATAATAGAACCACAGAAATCTGGAACCAGAGAAAGTGTAGATGAAAAAGACCTAGTCATCTACTTTCTCTGCCAGTGTAGGATTTCAGTGTGCATTTTTGGTACATTAGTGTAAGAGGGTTACTTAGAAAATGATGCCCAAACCTGTTGGATTTGAATATAACCACAGTAATTCATGCTTTTTATGATTTCTTTTCTTGAATCTCTGTACTTAATTCAGAGCACCTCAAACACTAGTGCTTCTATAGCCATGGGAAATAAAGCAAATGAATTAGATTGTAAGAAAAACTAAGATGTTTCTTAGCTTCAGCAAACTATGTCTTCTTCTATTGCTTTTTATCACACTATAGAATTCCATCATTGCCTGTACAGGTCTATTCAGTTTCCCCTAATCTCTTGTTAGAAATAGACTTCAAAATGAGGCAATACAGAAAGGGTATGTTCTGAGTTTCCTTCATTTGCCTGATGTTTCTAAAACCTTTAATGCCCATTAGTCATCTTTCCTCCACATCTAAGAGAATTTTATTATTTTTTAAAGTTCAAGCAGGGACTGTCTTTTGTTGAAAGAACTCCAGGAGAGACACCTCCAGAAAGACTCCCTTTATCTTAGACTGACTTTGGAAGAGTAAGTGAAGGTGGCATTGTAATTTCTCTCTCTCACTGGTGACTGATCTTTCGAGTGTCTGTGCATTTGTTGTGTCACTGCATCTTCTCTTGATTGCATCATGGTAGGTTTTTGCTTGCTATATATTATGTATGAAGTGGGGCAGGAAAACCTTGTACATAAAAGAGGAGGACAAAAACAACACATTTTGTAAAGCGCTGATTGTTTTATAAAGCTTTCCTGCAGGAAAAGCTGTCCTGCTTTCTGAATCACCATTTCTACATTTTTTTAATTAACATTTTTTTGGTTATTGCCTCGAGACTAAAAGCCCACTAGTTTTCAGTTGTTTAGTTTCTCAGCCAGTAGTAAAATTTTCCTTGGAAAGAAGCAGCATTTTATGGAAACCATCAGTAAACTGTTTTTCTATGGAAAATATTTGAGTAGCCCTCTTCTGTATACATAGCTATAAAAATATTAGGGCAATATGTGCTAAGTGGGCAGTACAATTGTTTCAGCACAGAGCACCCATGTCTGCAATTTGCTGCCAGAAGCAAATTACTCTAGCAAGCCATTTAACATAATAGGACATAGCAGGTGTTGGGCCACATCTTCAAACAAGCAAAAACCAGGCAATGACTAATTCGCTGGAAGGAGCAGTATAAGCAAAATTTTCTTCTTCTGACCCACAGGAAAACAAATCCGTTGTCCTCCAGTGCAGAGCTCATATGTGTGGCATACAAATCTTTCTAAGTAACCAGAGACATATCTGATACTATGCTTGGAAAAGATCAAAATAGGTATGGACTTCTGAGATGAGATGTGAAACACATCTCTCTGAACATTCTTCAATATACCACAACTATAAATAAGTACAAACATAGTCCATTCCCTGCTGATTCTGAATGGAAAAGAGCTGGAGAGAAAAAGAAAAAAAAAAAGACTGTATATGTTCTCTTTATAATTTTGGAATGCATTCAGGCTTCACACCAGGCTGCAGAAAGGGAGAAGCAGCAGATGCTGTTCTCAACTCATGCTTGGAAAGGGTGCAAATTTTGTCATCAGCATAGTCCACAATGGTGTCTTGACTCTGCAAACAGAATATTTCGCGGTCTACATTTATGAACAATGAAGGATTAAATTGCAAGTGGACAGATGAAGAGTAGTTTAATAGGGCAAGAAGCAATTTGACTCATTGTGTTTTGTGAAGTTGGCACTGCAGGTCTTAGCCAGCAGGAAGGTGGCCTTGCCTTCAACCTCTTCACCTGCCTCTGCATTTCCATGATTTGTGGACCCTGCAGCACCATTCTCCCTTAGTCTACCAGAAGACTGATCATGCATGAGTTTGTTAATGCACGTGACAGCCGCTTTACATTTGATGTCACTGATGCCAGCCCAAGGTGACAGAGTTGTCTCATTCTTGGCGTCTTTGCTAATCCTGTTGCTGCCTGTGGGTACTTTTCAAAGCTACTGTAAATGCTGTAATCACTGCAGAGGGGATGACAGGATATTTCTGTGTTGTTTTGTTAACTTCTCCTATGAACAACAGGAAATTAAGTTGGGTGTTGTGTGATACTTGGCAATCTCTTTTCTGGCGGTTTATTATTAGTTTTTTTAATATTCTCATTCCCCCTTTCTACTTCCTTCTCCTGCTAGATTTTCCATGGCAATATTAGGATGAATGTGTCTGTCAGTTTCAAGCTGTGACTTTTTTTTATGTTTTTGTAGAGCTGTCCCAAAGCATACCTGGGAGCTGGGAATGTTAAAAAAAAGGAAGCAGAGGCCTCTGTAGTCTAAGATTGCTGGCCTTGCCTGTAACATGAGCACCTGCCGAAGTAAGAGGAGGCTCATTAGGTGACTCTGACTCCGGCTGCCTTTGCTATTTTTGGGCCAGCTGTCATGTGTGGAGGGTGATCTGCCTGGCCTTGACGTTTGGTATAACATCTCTAGACCAACCCATTGTACATTTTCCCTCTCACACCCTGCAACAGGAAGAGAAGCAGCCAACACTGTTGTTACACTGCGGGGCCAGACGGCCAATTAAGCAAGCATGGGCTGGATGTGCCCAGGCAAGGGCTCGGGTGGGCAGAGGGGAGGAGGGTGTGCAGAGCCATTGCCTCAGAGTGCCCTGCAAACCCTCCTCTTCACTTCTGCTGCATCCCTGGGAGCTGCCAGGAAGAGCATCTGAGCTGCCTGCAGCTTTAACGGTACGGCACAGGGGAGCAGAGGTCTCCCAGGATTAATTAATGGGCATCCCAAGAACACATTCTCATTATAGCTATAGCACTAGGGTTTTTCCTCATTTTGCAGAACATCAAATGTATTAGATAGTGTGCGGGGTGGAGGAAGGGAGGAGCGGGGAAGGCAGAGGCTGTGGTCAGAGGGAAGCAATATGGACTGGGGGATTGAATCTGACCCTGTCAGAGGCTGTCACAGGACTTAATATTGCATTTATTTAAACTGGATTTTCTCTGATATAACGCGTCTGAGTTTGGGGGAATGAGTCTTGCTTTTGAGGGGTGTGCAGATCCCTCAGGGAATGAAACGCCACTGATAATAAAGAGCTCATGCTGACATCCTCCACCATGATTTTTATTTGTTTGTAGCTGCTCTTTCTTTGCTGGAACACAGAAATGGCCAGGCACGTGTGTTTTGTTTCTTTCATGTGATTTTCCCCGCCAGTCAGCATGGCTTATGCTCAATTAATTCCATCAATATACGGTCCCCTCCAGCCTCATCTGCACTTGTGTAGCGTGACAGGCAGTTGTGAATATACCACTAACTGTGTCCAGACAAAGGCGTGAGGAGGCTCCATGAGGGGTCTATTAACTCCACAGGCAGACTGTGGCTTCGTCTTCGGCACAGTCCCTTTGCAGGAGGGGTTTCTTTTTTGGTGAAACATTTAGTAAAACATGTTTCCTCCCTCCTGGTGAATTAACCGCCACTTGGATGCTGACGAGCAGCAGCAGTGCCGTCTGAACCGCACCCGATAAAACACCAGGGTAGCTGGACATGCTTCTCCAGTGCTCACAAACACATAAGGAGCACAAGCTCTCTGCTCGGGAGAGCTCAGCAGTCCGCTCTGGGTGATCAAGTGGGGCAGGTGATCAACTCTGGCGGAGTGTTTTGATAAAGAAGATGCTCTGACCATGCTCTGTCCCATCAATACGATTAGGCAGTGATGACTTTCTCTGAGAGACTGCTGAAGTGCACAGCCATCATTTCACCTTTTTCTTCATAAAAGGGCAACAAATTTACTAATGTCTCAGGGGCATGTGATCCCCTTGGCAGTGAGGCAATGTGCTTGCAAGTGGACTTCAATGTTCTGAAGAACAGGGAGGAAAATAAGAACAGCAGTTTTTGACTGAAAAATTATCTTTCTGCACAGTGGGTATTTCACAGGCATGGAGCTGTACTGATTGGGGTACAGTGTAATGACTAATCCCATTAGAGGTGCTGTTTACAGATTACCTGCTTGTTTGAGGACTAGAAAGCAAAGTAGGAATAAAAAAAAAATCAAAAAGGGGAGAGAATATTTTTTTAGAACTGACAAGGTCACTTGTGGCAATAATCCTCTCATTAGAGGTGTAATCCATCACTCAAGTAATATCAATTTAGTGCCAGGGTTTTAATGCAGGTTGTACTAATCATTAGCGGCAGTTTGTCAACTGCATAATTCACCAGGGATTGTGGGTATGCATGATTTAGCAGGTGACCCTTGACCTTGGTGGAGTAAGAAGCCTGCCTTAGAGGCAAAATCAAGAGGGACAAAAAGCAGTGCTCACTCATGAACAATTATTATGCTTAACAGCATGACTGTCATTTTAGAGGGAAAGGGGAAAAAACAGTATGTACTGAATAATGAAGGATTAAAATTCACCTGAGACTTGGCTCCAGCTACAATGCTGGAGTCACCACCCTCACTTAGGGGGGCAGGAAGAAGACAACACTTTTTTTTTTAGTGTTTACTAAATGGCCCCTTAGCTAATATCTAAGAGTGAGAAGCCCTTCTGCCATGCAAAACGTGAGGGGTGATCACAGCAACAGACTTGTTTATTCTCCTGCTGTGAAAATGTTGGTTTACTCCCATCTCTATCCCAGGTGCCAAGTGCTGGGATTGACCTGTGACTGTCATAGGTGAAAAGTATTAGTTAGGAAAGTCTGCATTAGTGTCAGACAGGTAGAGGATTTCCCCTCAGGCTATCAATTCATTTGGAGGGAAGAGGAGAATAACCTGAAGTGAATTTCTGTGCCCACCTGAAATCTACTCAGAGAGTTAAATGCAGAGTTTGATTTACCAATCATTATAAATGTAGTATAGCATCATATTCTCTATTTCAACTATTGGAAAAATCCATTTCTTTTCACGTCCCACTTGGGAAGTTATCAGTGTCTTGCCTTGCTGTATTGCTGCTCTGTTTTATAATAGCAATAATCCTCCTGAAATCTGGCAACTAGGACCAGTTAAGTGCCCTAAACTTTACTGTAATTAAGGTACTTTTTTGCTTGTAATAATTCGGAATTGGGTCTGACTTAAAACTGAAATTAAACAAGTGATTTAACCTGTAATGTGCTCTAATTGCTTTTGGTATTTTGAAAGTGAGGCTTGGGTGGGAGAAAAAAGAAAGGGGTTAAACAACTCAGTAATTTAACAGAAAAAGTGACAAGTGAACTTGCATGTTAGGCTCTTTCCAACTGGAGTTTTAATATGCATACCAGCATCCTGCTTTTAAGGCTTTCTGATAATCTATCTGTAATTGATGTCTATGCTTACAATTAAAAATGATGCTTGGAAGGAAGGAAAGGGGCTGAGCAAACCCGTTTGCTAGCTAAACATTTTGAAATGTCACTGGCACTGCCAACAACAAAATTTACATCACAGTCCTTGCCAGCTCTGAAAGAAAGGACAAAGAGTGTGGTGTCCCATTGTGAAGGGAAGGGAACACCAAGATTTATAGATGCCCTCAGTCAAAAAGAAACAACAAAAATCAGAGGGCCTGCAAAAATTTGCAAAGTTTTATTAGTGAATTATACACCTGGCATGGAAATTGGTATATGTTAGTCCCTTATCTTCTAATATAAACACATGACAGTCGATTTTGAATAGAAAGAGATTAAACGGAGGGAGGGAGGGAGGAAGGGAGGAAGGGAGTAAGGGAGGAAGGAAGGAAGGAATTCGGAAGGAAGGAAGGAATTCGGAAGGAAGGAATTCGGAAGGAATTCGGAAGGAATTTGGAAGGAAGGAAGGAAGGAAGGAAGGAAGGAATTCGGATGGAAGGAAGGAATTCGGATGGAAGGAAGGAAGGAAGATCACCAGTCCTGGTTCCAGTGTCAATCCAGCTGATGGGGTGTCAAGGGTCTGGCTAATTTTCTTGCTTTTGATGCAAATTAGTTACCACACACAATCTTTTCTTCTAGACCTTTTTGGAAGTGGGTTTGGAATGATTGTCTTGCTCCCTCCCTACAGTACATGTCTGCCCCTTAATCTCATTCCTGAACTTGTGCTGCACTGAATTGTTATTATCTCCAGGATCCAGAACAAGGGTACTTGTCCCAGGAAAATGCTGCCTTTTTACAGCCAAAACCTGATCATTCTTGCCTGATGTGCAGCGTGTTCTTACCAGCAGTCTTTGGTTGGCTCCATGGCAATCTGGCTATCTGGCTATCTGGCTCCATGGCTATCTGGGAAATACACATTAGACCCTTATCTTCTGGGCTTCTTCAGGAAGGAAGCTGGGAGAGGGCAAGAGGGCACAGCCACCAGGCACCAAGAGCAGCCAGATGGTAAATATATCAGTGAATAATAATACTGAGGATAAAAATTTGTGACTACTCTGTCTTTCAGAGGGAGCTAGGGCACTGCTGGATTGTTCCCATTTTCATTGCAACATGGTCAAAGAGCGGGAAAATAGGAATTTTCCTGCAGTTCTGTAGGAACTGGCAACACTTAGAAGAAAAAAAAAGGGAAAACTCTCCTTCAAGAAGTATCAACACCACATAATTTGAAGGATCTTTTCCCCTGCAATGCAGGATAGAGAGCTAGGGTCTTCCAGCAGGTTTTAGTCTGTTTAAACCACATTACTGCTCTAAATTATCTCCCTCTCGTGTATGTCCATGGCCTTTGGTAGATGCACTGAGAAAGACTGTGGCTCTCATGCCCAGGGCAGCTTGGGTTCCCTCAGTGCCTTCTGCAGAGGCATGATGCTGTGGTGTTCTTTATTTAGCTGTCGTGTGTGCTTTCTTTCTGGGAACTTTCTAGGGGAGCTCCTGTCAGTGCCATCAGTGGAGCTCTCAGTGTTCAGCTGCTCTAAGAAGGGTGTCCACTTTAATGTGAGCTGAATTGCTAAATTTAGGTATTTGAGCTGAATCACATCCAAAGTGTTCAAACAAGGGGAGAAGCAGGAAATTGAACTTCAGCACTGGGTCAAGCGTCAAGTCTTGATTGTAGTTCAGCCACATTTATAGATTCCTGTTGTCTCACATATTTAGATTATATGGGTTTTTAAGTAGGAATTGTCTCCTACTGCAAAGGACACTGCATTTCCACAATCAAAAAATAATTAAAATTCTTTAAGACTATCACATAGTCAACAGTTCACATGTGAATAAAAGAAAGCTTTTAGGAAAAGAACAATTTTCATCCTGTCAGTTATTAAAATGCCAAAGTCCTTCCTCGTACAAAGAGGGCAGTGAATCCAGCCAACATTTGTGTAGTGAGTTAGCATTCTTCTCTGTTGGAAGTCAAAAAACTTCACAGCTTCAGGCAATATTCTTGCCCATGGACCTGAGAACAGTAAAGCTCATGTCTCCTGTGGACTGACCAGAAAAGGAAGCAGATATAAGCTGAGCTTCTATTTACGTGTCTGCATTTTGATCAAGTCCTTCATATAACTGTGATTTCTGGAAGTTAGATTTCTTTTTCTTTTTCTCTTTTAGTCTTTTTAAGTTCAAAAGCTGCTGTTAGTAGGAAGTTGTGGAAAAAAAACCCAAATGAAGTGTTATACTATCATTAACATGTTGATATTTGGATATATCAGAGGATAGTGCAGTGCCCATCTGGACTGCCTTAACAATGCAATTAATTGCATTATATATGGAGAAGGGATTCTAAAGAACAAAGAATTAGAGCTATTCTATTTAAGTAGCCCATTGCTGTGGTATCTAAGCACAAGAGTAGATCAGAGCATAAAAAAAGCAGATTGCTAAAAGCCATGCATCCCAAATCTTATGCATAACTCTGTACAGAGATTAATGAAACAAGCAGAGTGGCAAGCTGGAATATTAGGTACAACAGATTTACTTCCTCTAAGTGTTTACAAGGACACCAGCTTCAATGATTTGCAAAGCAAGCTCTACGAATCATGGATGGGCTCCACAATATTTGCTGATGTTTCATGCACAGCTGCTAGTCATATGCGACAGGGTTTTAAAGGTCTCTTCTAGCCTAAGGAGGCTGATCTAGAGAGGGTTTCAAAAATATCTAGCCACTAAACTCACAGGAAAATCTCATACCAGCAATCCCACAAGCTGTCTGTGGCTAGGTATCTACTCTGCAAAAATCTGGGCTCTCCTGGTGGCCTGTGGGTGGAATCTAGCTTGTGGGAGATTTCTCTGCAGAGGAGGGTAGAGGGCACATGGGGGGATGCTCTACAGTATCTGCTGTCAGCCCAGGCCAGAGGTGTTGGTGCATGTTGTCTGCTGCTGCTTGTGAGGTGCTGGTTAGGACAGAGAGGTGCTGGGAAGGGTGCGTCCCTGGATGGCAATTGTTTCTGCCATGACTAGGGCAAAGGGGGAAAGCTGCTTGAGCCTCCTTGCTGGGCTGAGTGGATTGAGGGATAATGTTTCTTGTTGCTGGCATAGTGACTGGGGAAATTGTGGGGTCCCCAAATCTGTACTTAAACCAACCTGATGACTGTGGGTCTGCTTTTCCTCCGTACTTCAGGTGTATCATGGCACTGAGGATCGTTAGCCTCTTCTCAGAGTACTATCTTAACACTGCTGGTAAGCAACTGCTGGTTTGGTGGAGGAAAACCAATTAGAGGTGGTCTGTATGACTGAAAATAGAAAAGAAGTGGGTTCACAAGATATGAGAGCTGTAGTTTCCTAGTGTTTGCATACAGAATTTTGCTGGATGGCTAAGAACACAGCAGGTAGCCCAGATACTGATTCAACCCCCACTGGCTCTCCTTGAGATAATGTCTCCCTGGGAGAGCTTGAGCCATGTGGAAAGCATGCATGCAAACAACTGCAGCCAGTGAAATCATGTGTCAGGGACAGGGGCAGACCTGGGTCTGTATGGGATCTTATTTAAACAGGCCTGACCTCATGTCACCATGGAACCAGCCGCATCCCAGCTCCTCAAGAATGCTCCCACATCAATTTCCCAGAGGAGCACTGCCCACGGAAGTGCCAGGTGATCTCTCTGGGGGCATTAATCTGCCAGTGTGTAGCACCTGGGGACATCTGATCTGCAGGAGAGCAGCTGAAACATATACATGGGCAGCAGAGACCCTCCCTGCTAGCAGCTCCATCTCATCCTGCAGCTCCATCACTGCTGGAGTTGGGAAGCTGCAACAAAGGGCATGGTGTCCATCCTACCACGTCTGCAAGCCCACGATCTCATCCAGTGTCAAGAGCATCCCCCTGTGTGCCAGTGTCAGTACTAAACTCTTTAACTTGATTGAAGCCTTCAGTATATTGACTTCTCTGTTTTGATCTTCCTGAGTTTACTTTTGTTTCTGTTGGAATTAATTTTAATCTGCTGATTTATTCAGAGATGTCTCATTTCTAACCATATTTCCTTTATTTGTCTTTCTTGGGTTTTTGTTTGTTTGGTTTTTTAATGGTGGTGTTTTTTCAGAAGCTGTCTTTCAAAGAACTGTCATTGCTGCCTCCACAGATGCTCCAGTAATACCAGGTGCAGAAGATTATGGGTGTCCAAAAGTGTAACCATTTTCTAGAAAATTGGATATATAAGATAATGTGTCTGTACAATGAATTGAAACTTTGTAAATGGCTCTGTACAACTAAGTTGTTGGATTCATTACAACTGACATATGCAAACATTTCAACTACAAAAATTCAGTTACTGATCTCTGTTAAATTCCAGGCAGCAGATGACACTTACAGTCTGCTAAAGAAAAAAAATGCTAGTCTTTTTTTTCCCCCACTGCTTTTAGTATTTGCTCAGTATCATTAATATAAATATACAATCATGGAAATCAACACAACTGAAGTTAACAGAGCAACTCCAGATTTACATCAGTGTAAATGAGAGCAAAACTTGATCCCTTGCATGTAATTTATCTTTAATTCTGGTTTAAGTCTCTCTCATCTTGCTGAATAAAAACTGATGTTCTTCTCACACACAATCTGTATACCATTCATTAGTGTCTTTTCTGTTTGGAAGAAAGATTGGAGCCTGTGGTAATGAAAGCTCAAATCCTGGGGAGCAGTACACATGGTATTTTGTTTTAACTGAATGCTGTATTGGTATTCTCATGAGTGGCTTTGCATCACTTGAACATTTATGAGTAGCTTGAACTAATAAATCTCTAATTAGCACTAATTACTAATTAGGTTATTGATTCCTCTGACTGTGGACTCCTAGCTGGTTTTATTAATAAGCAGAATGTTATTTTAAAAATTCTTGTAGATATATCCTCAAACGAGCTCACTTCTTCCATAGAAAGAAGCAGAGCAGCAGGTTCTGGGCAGCCTGCTTGTCAGAACAACACCTGGGCTTATTCAGACCGAATAGGTCTGCTGAGGATCAGAGGTGTTTGTTTGGTTTTTTTTGCTAATTGAACTGTCAGAGCGCTGCCTGCTTGCCCAGATGCACTGGAGAACCCCAGCACTTTTCTGCTTTCTTGCTTGGTGGATGCCTACTGTTTGCACCCTGGTCTGTGCCATGGGCTGTGCCCAGCAGAAAAGGGTGGCTGATGCTCTTCTGAAGGTGTTTTGGGGCAGTCATGCTCTTTTTGTTCTCATGACAAGACCTAAAGCAGATCTGCAGGAGCAAGTTGGTGTACTCTGCTTTGCTTCCCACAGTCTGGCTTTCTTTCTGTTTGTCATCTTACTGATAAGAAAAGCCCTTCTGGATCCTTGTACCCTCAGAAGAGTTTCCCCTCCCATTCTCCCATCTCTCTCCAGCAGCTGTCCTCCTCACTACCTACCTGATGAGTCAAAACGGGTTGTTAAAATCTTCACTCTGGAGTCTGCATTTACATGGCATTCCCCATAGCTCTTTGCAGAAACAGCGCCTCCTGCCCCAAAAGGATCAGGAGCTCTAAAGTCCCATTTTTTCCCCCCAAAAGCTCAGTGAACAGGACTCCCAAGGTGCAGTACTCATGTAGGAAGCACTTATCCTACTGCCACCATCACTGCCACAGCAACTCACCAGTCTTCTCCCAGTTTCTCACACCTACAAATTCATTCACAAAAGAGTTTTGTTTTTGTATGGTTTATTGAGGATAGCAGTTAGCACACTGTCTGCTAACTTCCTTCACTTGAAGGCAGAACACACAAGTAGTTGAAGAAATTTTGGCTTTCTTCACTGACAGCAGTGATTTTATCTAGAAGTGAGTGATTGCCTCTCTGTTAGGACTGGCAGGAGAGGTCAAGTGCAACATTACTTTATTCAAGCATCAGGCCATTTTCACTTGCAGGGGTTTTGCACATGGTACATCTTCAATTTGCAAACCCAGACAAGTGCAAAATGAGGCTTACTTCTGGTTGGCATTATCTGTGGGGAACATGTAAAATCCTTTTTTGGTGGCTGCCTTCTCTTTCTGTTTATTTCTACATGCAACCCACTATGTTTGTTTTGATCCTCGCAGCCCTGTGCAGGTTCTGTGATGAGCCACTGTGGCACCACGATGGTGTTGCACTCATGCTGACATTCTCACCAACAGACTCCAGGCCCTGCTGAGCTTTGCTGTTGCATGCACATAACTCCCTAGGACAACTGTGGGAGATGTCTGCGTGTGGCAGTGAGGGGATGGGGCTCCCTGTATAGCAACATCTGGGGACCAGAAACTGCGTATTCTTGGCTACAGGCCCTCAACTCTGAAATATGATCTTCCCACCCTTCTGGTCCATCTCTGCACAGAGCAAAGGAATAAAGAAGGGAGCTAAGTATCTCTGGATGGGAGTCCAGTCAGCTAATTAATATCAATGAGGTGCGTGTTATTTTTAGTTATTGCAGATGTGCTCATACCTCATTAGCTTAAACACTTTAAAGCAAATAAATAACAGCTTCTGTCATGCTTAAAGGAAACATTTTATAAAGAGGTTATTGATCTGGACTTCAGAGGGACCTGGTGGGAAGTCTGTAAGGATTCTTCTTCCAGACGACGGAAAGGAGGTGAAGACTTTACAGAAGTAAACTGAATGTGTCCTCTTTTGTAATGCATATTAAAAAGCCAAAGGGCTGATCTGTTTCCAGGTGGGTCTGGTAGGTTTGAGTTCCTGAGCTGGTTCCTGCAGACACTTGTAGATGTTTTGCAGTGAGGCGACTTGAATATCCTCCTGTGAGTTGTTTTGGGGAGATAGTTGGTCCAGAATAAAGGGTTTTTCCTGAGCTTGCAGGAGGAATATTTCTTTGGCCCTGATTACCTGGTATTTTGATTTCCATATTTAGCAAGTACCCCAGATGTGTGTTGCAGGAAATAAGTAACTTGTCAGTGGTTTTGAGGTTTCTCGGCAAAAAGAAGATTACGTCGCTTTACGCTGGAGTATTGAAGAGAGTGTTTTATATTTTGGATGCTAATGAGCGCATTTTTTTTCAGACGGGAGCCATAAAACTGTCATTATGTCAGTGGTATGTCTTTGTTCTTAGCTTTGCTCATGCTAATCAAAGACAACAGTGGTATATTTTGAGTTAATACTGTAACAAGAGGAATGGCATTAGTGGTCATCATCATGAGTGACTTCTGGACATGTGGTAATAATTTCTTAAGTGTTTCTGAATAGTAAATGAGTGAGAGAGAGGGAGTTCAGCTCCAGTGCTATGCAGAATGGAATGTATCATTCAGCTGAAATGATAGATCCACAGCTCACATTTGAGGGGCTGTAAAAGCAAAATCTTCTTTTTAATATAATTAACATATCACCTTCCACAGTCCCTCTTTCTTCTTCAGTGTCTGATTTTGCCTTTTTATTTGGGAAAAAGCAGTGACTTTTAGAATAAGGACTGCATGAGTGCAATCGTCTTTATGTTCTCAGGGAAATCAGCCCACTTTAGAAACCGAGCTCTCATCCTTTGAGTATTTTAGTTTTGTGTAGTTGGATGTAAGTTTGAGAGCCTTCAGTTGAAATGGCATTTTCCTTCCTGTTAATAGATGCCCCTAGATTTGGTAAATATCTGGAAATAGAATTGGTAACATTATATATTTAAGTGCCAGTTTTCTCAGTGAAAAAAAAATACCACCCAAACCTTTTTTATTATCAGTCAGGCAGTTTTCATTTATTTGGTGAGGCAGTATGTTTGCATTGGCTGCTGGGCTCATGAATGGCTCCTGCATAACGAATCATACATTTTAAAAATTCTTTCCAAAGCTTTTATGAAAATACAAAAAGTTAAATAACTTTAACACAGTTATGTGATCAGTCTGATTAAGTTAAAACATTTAGTTTAAGTAACCCCAGTGGGGTTTCAG
>NW_008236973.1:4517950-4523855 GCF_000691975.1 Corvus brachyrhynchos | reverse complement strand
AGCAGGACTGTACGTTCCAGAGAAGGGAACAATTGGTGTATTTTCACTGTCTGACTGTGTTTCTCAGAGAATGCTGAACAATATTAAACATTCAGAGGCTGCTTTTTCCCTTTGTTTTGACAAATGCTAATAAGTAGCTAACTGCAAGAGAGGGGGAAAAATATTCCTAATTCAAACCAGTTGTGTGATGGTCGAGCTCAGCAAATTCCCTGACCAACAAGATGTAATCTGGAAAGAAAAGAGTGGAGTGGTAGCCTTTGCTCGCCTTTGAAATCACTAATAAAGTCATTAGATGATGTTTAGCTGAAGAGAAATGACTAAAGCCAGAGAAAGACTACTCTGAGGAGCTCTCAGAAGGAACATTAGTGAGCTTTGGTTCCTAATTAAGTGGTATTATTAGGAACTTTGATAAAAGCCCTCGCGTGTGTGACATCTTGTATTTCTCTGTGTATCAAGAGTTGAAGAGAAACTGAAAAAAGAGAGACTTTTTAATGATAATACCTGAAAAGTGTTTTTCAGCAGACCCATACATCATTGTCAAGTGAAAAGATTAAACTTTATTGTTTCTTTTTGAACCAAGAACTCAAGGTGAGTGGAAATGTCTTGAAATGCAAAGTAGTTTGGCAGATAAAGTAAAATGGAGATGAAAACAGACAATAAAAAGACATTGGCTGTAATAGAGGAAAGAGCGGGGAAGTTCACTCTTTAATGTTGCTGGGAGAACTTTCTTTTTGCTATTAATGATAGCATTTAAGTGTTACAATTACAAGCTTTTATTGAAATGAAACATTTCATTTAAGGAATGGCACCAAAATAATTTTTGTGTGTAATATGAAGCATTAGTTATGTGATGCTGCTGCCAAAATAAACCCCACCATTCATTTAAAATATCGGGAAACTCCATTTGAGAGGGTAGTTATACATCCATTGAGGATACTCTGTATATTATTTTTCCTTGGTATTAATAAAGTCTATTAACAACATAACTGCAATTGATTCATAATGTCACATTTGTTTGCAAGTAATGGATGTAAGGTTAAAATGGTTTAACTATTACAATGTTTGAAAATGATTGCTGTTCCCTAAAGCCTCCTTTATTTTTATTACCGTTTTTTTCCCCTTCAGCAACCAGTTGTTTTGGAGTTGTTAAACTGCTTTCAGCTGTAGATACTCTGCATTATCAAGATAGATGGGGCTTGGTGTGGGATTTCTACAAAGGTTGGTTGCTGAAAAAGTAACTTCCACAGTGTGCCCTTGAAAGATTTATTTAACTTGTCCCTTAATAGGCCGGGCTGCACTGATTTCTACAGAAAAAAAAATCAGTTTGCTGTCAAATTCTGGTCTGTTTTGGGGAGCCTCATCTGCCTGCCCATTGGCACATAAAATGCACACCTCTGACCCCAGAGCATTTGATCTGCTCGCCTCAGTGCTGGTGGCTGGCGAGGTCTGTGACTTGGGCTGCCTTTTTTAACCAGGACAGAGAGGGTTTTGTTTGCCTCTTTGTGCTGTGCTTACAATGGCCATGAGGACGCCGCCACACTGCAAGTGCCTGAGCACTCCCCTTTTGCTTTGGCCGTGTGTCATTTCCCTATCCATGTCCACCAGTTGTAGAAAGACGCAATCCCTGAAAAACTCTGCTGGGGGACAGGCAGATGTGAGGAGCAGGCATTGGACACTTGGACTTCCACTGCTAACTTCTGAGTTCCTGGGAAGAATGTTGCCAAAATTACATAACCTATTGGAGCCTTTCTTGTAATCTTAATTCACAATTCTCTCTGACCAGAGATTTTTTTGTCTGGGGTTGAGGCAAAAATGCATACAAAAGCAGATCACTTGGCACATAAATTTAGCTTTGAAATGGTTGAGCAAATACTCCATGCAGGTATACAGGCACATAATTTGTTAAAACTTGTTTTGCCCGTTATCTTCTTTTACAGTCGCATTCAAAAATAACTCTGTTTAAGAGAGAGTCCTGGCTTGTGTGTCAATTTTGTACTCTATTAATAAATGTAGGAAGGCTTGGATATTTTTTTTAGAGGGAAAAATAGAAAATAAATAATTTTATTAAAAAACTATATATGCTTGAAAGAAAGAACACCTCTCAAGCTCTTTCATCTAAACTACTGTCAATGTCATAAAGTATCATAAGTGAATTTTTTTAAAATCAGATTTAGTTCTTTCTCACTGTACATTTGCAATTTCATGACTTTCTAATTGGACAATGAAAATATTATAGATTGGTGGACTTCATTTTGTTTTTGGTCACCACCAGTTAATTTCACTCTTTGGTTACCATGGACTGACAGAGGATTGCAATTACTATAGGTTTTGTGTGGATGGCACTCAGCAAACCTTGTGATGCCTGGCACTTTAAAACACTTGGACAGATGGGTTTTTGGACTGCAAATACAACAGGGGGATATTTAGTTGTTTTTAAAAAAACTATTTTAATAGGTATATTCAAGAGATTGTGGACTCTCAGATTTGCAAACCATATGTATTTCTAGCCCCCAAAAAGCTCAAATTCTAAGTGTTCTGCTTCTTTGAAGACTGTTCTGAATTTTCACATCTTGTTATTACAGGACTTTCTACCAACAGAACCACATAACAGGGTTACTCCTGGCACAACTGCACATGCAGTAGAGGAACTGCATTCATTAACTGTATCAGTTTCCAAATGGCACATAATCTGTACACAGAATTAAACCCTAGCCTTGCAAGCCAGTCCAGCGTGTCAGTGGATCCACAAGATCAGCCTGTTTTCAAAAGATCTCATCTACTTTGTCCAGGGTTTCAAAAAGGAGTCATGTTTGGGGTTTTCCTGTTGGTTTTGTTTTCCCCATTGAGGTTTGCAGGGTAAGTCCCAGATCGACTCATACACTGAGTCAGGTCTAGTGAGTATTTTAGACACTATTTTTAATGTTTTCTGAAAGCAAGGCAAAGTAGCCCCAGCACATTTACAACAGCAGTGACTCCACATGCAGGCGGCATTCCCATCTCACAGGCACACCGGGAAAAGGCAACTGTGGTGGAGAGTCGCTAATCTTTGCCACCACTTTGTGCAATGACAATACTGGATAACATTGGAAAGCATCTGCTCTCAGATTTGTTAGCTTCAGAGAGCTTTGCCTCTTCAATGACATGATTGTGTTAAAGCCAGTGCTCCTGTCTGTAAAGAGCAGAAAGCAGGAGCTGAAATCTGTGATAGTGTCATTGTTCCCAGAGGTGCAGTAATGGGCTTCACTTTACAGTGCTGTATCTCACTTGGAAAACACCTACTGAGAGTGACGTAAACTCTTTGTTAATATGTATTATAGACTGCAACGTCACTTAAACTTCTTAAGAAAATAAGGCTTGGGCAGTTGAGAGTATTAACTACCTAATTTCAAACACTTTCTTCAAAGTTTTCATTTCACTTTTGCATGGATTGCCAACATTAACATTAAGCTTTTGATTGTTTAAGCCACTTCTGTGATCAATTATTTTTTTCAAGCAGAATGAGTCCTTAGAAAACTACAACCCAAACTGTGAGACTACAACCACGACCTTCTCAGACTGGTGGTTCAGGCAATTTGTTAACATTGGGTATGACATGCCACATTAATAACTTTGTAATTAGGAAAAAAAGAGGTATTGTCAGTCCATTTTTTAAAATTACTTTATGGGCTGCTTTGCATAAAATAAAAGAGGGCAACTAGTTTATTTTGCTTTTTTTTCTGCAATGCTTTGGCTACAGTGTTGTGCATACTGGGCTGACTTCTTTCGAGCTCAGTTTGGGATTATCCAGAGTGACTGACAGGTACTGATGAGAAAAGATGATGGTGGGAGAGGGTGAGGGTTTGCTCTGAGGCACAGACTGACTCCTAGCTTGGCATGGGGCTTCCCCAGCTCACTGCAAGCCAAATAAATCCCAGCTGGGTAAGGAGGTCCCTGCTCTGTGCTGTGTGTCCTGGAGGTGTCCCCGTGTTCAGCTGCAACACATCGTGTGCTGTTGGTGGACTCCTCCTTCAGCCTTGCTCTCTGGGGGGCTGGTGGTTTAGTTTTCTGTCTTCTGCCTGACCACCAAGTTCTGTGGCAGTGAAAGCAACACAGTATCTTTGAGGATCCTATCTCCTGCTTTGTGAAACAGGCTTTAAATTCGTCCAGACACTCCAAAATTATTAGGATGTGGAAGAAAAGCCACACTGAGTCCCTCAGAAGCTCTGGTAAAATCTCTTCTCTTTCAGCAAAGCATTTTCACTGTGCCTGTCATTTTCTGTTAACTCCATTCCCCCTTTGCCTAAAGGAAACCAGAGTTGCTGAATGGCAGGTGCTCAGATAGCACAAGTAATTTGTCTAAAAATTTACCAAAAAATAGGGGGTGACTTTCCTTTTACTGACTTTCACTGACTTTCAGCTGAGAGAAGGTTATGTATTCCTTTGTGAACTGATTGTAGTTAGTTGTAGGAGTAAAAGGCTCCAACCCATTTGGAGTTCTAAAATAACACACCTGCTGTGATGTACATCTGACTTTCTTGCCTGTTTTGGCTACTTATGGCATAGGAAACTAGTCTGAGGCAGCTGTCTAGACAGCATCTATACTCCGTGTCCACTCCAGGATGATTCATCATATCCTAAAAATGATGTCCACTATCAGGGCTCGAGGTATTGATCCCTCTGTTTACTGTAGAGGATGTTCACACAGCTGCTTCAGCCTGGTCTATAGACAGGTAAAATTCAGTGGGATGGATGCCGCTGAATGCCACCATCATGATTAAGATATGAACTTCATGTGTGCAAATGTATCAGCACTGTCACATTTTCTCAGTGAAAGAAGAACCTAACGTCTCAGACAGACAGCTCAGTACTGCTGTCATACCTCCCTCTGCACACCGTGTATCACAAGTTCAGTGACAGTCAATGACTGTCATTCTGTCAAATGGCCTGATTCCCTTTGACATGTAATGCCCTTTACCCCACTTTGGCAGTAGCAAGAAGCCATGCACAAGATGTAAATAATATTAAAAGAGACCTTAGGGCACCTAAGCAATTGCCTGAACAGCATAAGACTGGTCTTGTACAAGACCGAATAAAGAGTTTTGATTTTATTCCTTGAATTCAAAGAATGCAGGATGGATCCTAGATATTGCTATAGAGGGGTTAAAACAGCTGAATAATACCAGCATTTGTTATTCATCATGTGATATTTGGTTAGGACTATTATATATAACATAGTTCCACAAATCCACATTTTTATATTTGGTCTTTTAGTTATGTTTGGTCTTTTCAGTATGCTTGGCTTTTACAAAGTCCTCATACATTTGAGCAAGGATATGTTCTGACATCCCAGTGTTTTCAGTAATGATTTCATCGTTCCTCACTTGATGTGGCAACATTAGCATGTTTCTGGAAGTGTTTAAAGCTCAAGGATTTCCAGGTTGCCATTGCTCATGCTCAGGAGAGGCACGACACATCTGAGCTATCCTTTTTGTCTTTTTTTTGTGATGACATACATGTCTGAGTACAGAAGCTATGTTATAAGGATAAGTGACTGTGGGATTATAGCCCCAGTAGGAAAAACAGGAATGATACTCTCAAGCGTTTGGAAGGAACGCAGCCAAGGCCCAAATGCTTTTATTTTTCAACTTCATTGATCAAAAGCTACCCTGTGTAAGATGCTAAATGACATCTGACATATCTGAAATGCTGGGATAAAACAGCAATAGCAAAAAAGCCGAACCAATAATAGGTAAGGTTTTACTGCTAGTAAAGCAGGTCCTCTGCTGAGGAGAAACGCTAAAACTGTGTGAATTACACCCAAGCAACTGACAACTTTACTTAGCTATTCCATACATTAGAGGATAAATCTCCATTCTAGGAAGTTTCAATGCCATTTTAGTTATCCATTTAATCCACCTATTCATTT
>NW_008236973.1:4495390-4517933 GCF_000691975.1 Corvus brachyrhynchos | reverse complement strand
CAGGAATGGTAATTACGGGAAAATTGCTGCCAAACTATGATGTGCAATTAAAATTCAGGCTATTTTGTGTGATGCAAAATCTCCCTTTTGCACTATCATCTTACAAATCCTCTGATAGAAAGTTTGTGCCTTTTTGAAACAGAGCTTGTAATAATAAGCCATCTGGCTTACTTAAACATGAAAGATTAAAATGATATACAGTATGAAGGCTTCCTATTCAATTGCTAATGTCCAAGAACTCAACTCCAGTGGTGAAAGCTGTCATTTGGGGGGGAAGAGGTAATTAAAAGATTTCCTTGTAGAGATGGGTCCTAGAGTAGGCAACTGGCACATCCAACAAGCAAAACTAATTTTCCAAAAGAAAGCAATGCTGGCCAAATGTCTTGCAAGATAATCTTCTGTATCCTTAGTTCACTCACAACTGCTTGAGTGGGACTGAAAGGTGGGTTGATGACTGGTGGCACAAAGCAACCAAACCTTGCTTTATTTACCATACTAAGCCAGCAGTGCTTCGTAACACGGGCTTGACTGAGGCAGACAATGAGAGAAAATGCATTGTAATTAAATAGCGACCCACTCTTTGAAAAGAGAGGGAGAAAAAGGTTGCAAATATTTTAGACAAACTGCAATGCAGAAACTGAAAATATGGATTCTGAGAAGTGACATGCAGAAAGGCACTCTTCAGAGATGAGCTTTTGAAACAAATGCATTTAGTAGCCCTTACTACTTTATAATTGGCAAGAGGCTAATTGGGGGCACAGTGCTTGGGCTTGTGCAGCATACAGACTATCTGATAAAACGCGGTAATTGTCAACTGGCTGCAGAGGAAAGACAAGGGACACCTCAGCTGTGACAGTGGCACATTCTGTTGCTTTCAGCTTCCCTCTGCCTTCCACCTCTGACTGATGAATTTCCAAATGGGAAGCAACTGAAAATCCTGTTGATCAGATGAAGAACCCACCCTAGGGTCTCAACTTTAAGTGGAAGCAGAGGTGAGTGTGAATCGTTCCCAGACAGTCATGCATATGGTCTGCAGTACTTGTAGGGAGCGCCTGTACCTTTGACTTACAAAACAAAACCTAAATGTTATTACAAGTAGGCTGTAACCCTCCTGGATGAAGAGATCATGTCTGATTCCTTATAGGGAAAAGAATATAATACAGAATGTAAAACTCTCTAAATAATTTTGAGCTCAATGTATCATAGCAGGGATCTTCTCTGTTGAGTTTTATGGAACTGCTCTACAAATCTGGAGAGGCATAAAGTTCCTTATTTTTATTCTGTTGCCACTGTTGCTCCTACAGGGGCCTACTTAATTACCACTCAAGTGTATTATCTCTGCCTGTATCAGACTTTTTCAAAAGGGAGATGTTTTAAAGTGCTGTGTGCAGGTACAGTACTCTATAAATAAAGAAAGAGTGCTAAAATGAGAACCCTTCCATTAAAGACACTGTCCTCATCAGCTACTTTTCAGAAGAGCCTATTTAATGAAGATCCTTTAGCTATTAATTCTACTTTCAGGCTCCATTTAGGCTGAGAGGAGGAAATAATGAATCATGACATAATGGAAGTCCCTGTAAAGCACTCGGCTTACCACACAGGAAACCAGACTTGCATGTGCATTTGTTTTTGTTTTTAAGACTAGTTCTAACAATAGCAGCCAATGAGAGCCTATTAACTTCATTGTGTCTTAACTTTCTGTTCAGTCCTTGGCTATCTTCCAGCTTAATTCCTCTGAGTCAGCAACACATTCAAAACAGGTTAAATGAACTCTTGGATAAGAACCTCCAATAAAGGAATAATTGATCTTTCCACTGCAGCTCATCACCCCTTCCAAAAACACAAACAAAAGCACCCGCAAAGGCAACATTTAAATATGCAGCCTTATTCAGAGGTGACAGGATGGGCAAGAGAGGGGTGTGGGGATGGATAAGTTGGGGGAAGCAATGGTGTGAGAGCTGTTAAGCAGCCAATACGAAATGCGTACTTTGGCAAAAGTGAGAAGAAAGGCTCACAGGACTAAGGAAAGTGAACGGACTATATTTGCTTCTCTTAAGGAGCTCTGCTTTGCCTTCAGCACAGTTTCTCATAATCTGATCTGCTGACTCTCTTGCCTTTTTACTCTCTGTAATTCTAGCCTGTAAAGTGATAGACAGGCCTCTTTCATGTCAGAGGAGGGAGGCTCTCCCTCTGCTTAGGACTTCAAATATCTATAGGAAAAGAGATGAAATCCACTCTGTTCTTGGCCTAGATCTTCACCCAGGAGGACAGAGTGAGGAGGATAGCAGGTCACTAGATGCGTGTCTGCTGATCTCTCAGTAAGGGAAGGGAGTACCCAGGCAAACAGATCATTAGGAATAGAGCGCTGAAAACATGCAAAAAACAAACATGAGAATTTATTTTGTCATTAACCAAACATCATGTCAACTGCAGGTCCTTTTTTTTTTGTATTTTCACGGAAAAGGATCCATGGATACACGGATAAGCCAAAGACAATAGGCTCCATGTTAAAAAAAGAAAATTAGACCTAGAAAAAGAGGTCCAGCAGCTGTTATGCTGTGATCCCAGTTCATTAAACTTAAATAGACACCTTCTAAAGCAGCACACTTATTGTCCTCTGGCCTTCTCACTGCTTTATCCTTACACCCATAGTGCATGAGGACTTGGAGCCACTTTATTTAAAAGTCTGTATGTATGCTCCAGGATGGTGGTTTTGCTGTTTAAATAAAATTTGAGCTGTGCACTCTAAGAGTGAAATGAGTCAATGGACTAAAACCGGCTTTCTTGAGGATTTCTGTAAAATCTCCATGAGGAACTTGGAGCTATCATAAACTTCATGTTCCTCTCTGAAATTCAGGCACTTTTAAGGGAAAGAATAAAGCATGTGTAATGTGGGTGTTTCTCTCAGCTGCAAGAGTTGACAGTCCTGCTGCTGAGGTCTCTGCTGAAAAGTGCGTAAGTTACAGGATGATGAAAACATGGAAAGAACCTGGAGAAGATGCAACAGCTGTGAAACAATTCCTGTGGGCTCCACCTTGCTTTGTTGTATTGTAGCAGTGGCTCTTTGAGAAAGAGACCAGTGCTTCCTCCTGTGTTTGCCTAGAGCTGACACAACAGGAGTTTTGACTTGGATTTCAAGGTAGTACCAGAATAAAAAATGTGCAGCAATGTATTCCAAGCATGTAATCATCACTCCAGAAAACTCCTGCTCTTTGCAGATAATTTCCAGACACAGAATACTAATTTTCCCTGGCAGTTTTCTCTGTGGGAGATTATTTACCTATTGGAAGGCTGGTTGGGAAGGGACCCTTTGTGTGTGTCTGATGTTTTTGGCCTTTTCTGTTCTAGCAGATAGCTTTATGTATGGCTACTTAGACCAAGTAACTGACCAGAACTTTTTCTCTTAACTTCTTGGTATGTCTACTCATCTCTTCAGTCATTAGAAGAATGAGAAATTTGAGAACATCTGAAAGTATACCACACATAGAGTATACAGAATAAAATTTTCCAGGGGGTTACTGTTTACATTGTAAAATATGTGCTAAAACCCAAAAGAATTATTCTCTGAAGGGTTATCTGCCTTTCATAGACCTTCTTTGTGGAGACTAGTCATTTTTCCTTTGCTACTCCCAGTGTCTCCCACCTTGTGTATAATAAGTTATGGGGGTGATTAAGTCTACTGACTTAAACTCTGATGTCACTACAGAGCCTTGTATTTCATTTGAGAGAACTCCAGTGTATTTAGTACAGATGAGAACAGTGAGAATAATAATTTTTTTACTTTTTTTGGTACCAAAACGTGTTTGGCCCAGCATGGCCAGAGGCTCAGCAAAGGAACCACCAGTGGAAGTGGCACAGCTCAGCATCCTGAATGTGAACCAGTGCAGAAGCATTGTAGGTCTTTCAGCAATGGCACTTGCAATTGTGGTTCACTCAGGGAGATCTGACACTACAGAGGTGTTCCCATGGCAGCTGAATTGACTGATCACTGACACATGCCATAAGGAATCTGTTGGGATAGCTGAGGGACACAGACTGATCAAGACAGCAAGGAGAGGGTAGAAGGAAGCTTTTCTGAGTTGAAAAGTGGTGGAGCTGAAAACCTGCTTTACTTTTACAGAGATCTGAGAAGAAAAAAGAACATGACCTAGAGTAATAGAGTGGCTGCTGCTTATCTGCAGGAAAGAGAATAGCTCTTAACTTCAGAGTGGCCCAACAAGTAGACAGGATACTTTGAAAGAAAGGTTGCCTTAAGATGAATAAAATTCATTATGTGGCTCAAATGAAAGGGGATTCGTCTTGATTTGATGACATAGCTTGGAAATGAGAGGAAAAACAACACCTAAAGGCTGCTCATTGACTAATTTGCTGTCCAAAGCAACTGCTTTGGACTGCTGTGCTTCCCACCCTTTCCTTTCCTCTTTTCAGCAGTGTTCTGGATTGTATGTATGCTACCATACATACATATGTTTGTACCCACAATAAAAACACCTAACAAACAATTGCTCTTTTTCAAACCCCTCCTTAAGCTTTCCTTCTGCCACAGCCTTTCAAAGCACTGAGGAGTGATCAGGCTGTCCTAATAGTAATTTTGATGTTGTTCTTCATTCTGCAAGAGGAACTACTTTGTCTCCTCCTTTTGTCTCTTTATGTCTCCATGGTCTCTTCATTTTATCTCTTTCATCTTTACTTGCTACATCCAACAGCTGCAAACTGTGGGGCAATGAATGTCCTTAATTCTAGCCCCTATTGCAATTCAAAACTAATGAAAAGCTATTAATAGTTAATTCAGTAGACTATTGCTGCTCAGGATTCAAAGGATTCAAAGGAGTGGATCCAAATCATGCTACCATTTACAGCTGAATAGCCCCAACAAGGTCAGCATCTGCTCCATATCAACATTAAACCTCTAGGAGACTTTGTGATATGCTGCAGGCACAAATACAGACAGTATGCTGATGATGCATGTTGCTCTCTATTTGAAACAGACACTGACCCCAGCTATCATGGAAACAGAAAGATGTGGTTGAAGAGAAGCTGGTTCAAACAGATCTCAGAGAAAACGGTTATGCCCTTCAGCACTGAAGAGAATTTTAAAGCAAATTCCTGGGAGAGCCTTGCAGTTGATAGGATCCTTCTAGCAGGTGTGGAGGAGTGTAAAGACATGAGGTTGCTTGACTTTGTTTGGTAGTGTCACATTAATGAAAGAAATGTGTTCATCTATCATCTTGAACCAAATACATAAACACCTGTTCTTGAAGAAAAGGACCTGAGTGCAACCATGCACATCTTCTGAAGCTGGTTTACAGAAAAGCCTTGCAGCCAGGAGGGCCAGGAGTATCCTAGGGTGCATCTGAAGAGTGTGGCCAGCAGGTTGAGGGAAGTGATTGTTCACCGCTACTTGGCCCTACTGAGGTTACATCTGGAGTGCTGTGTCCAGTTCTGGGCTCCTCAGTACAAGAAAGACATGGAGCTCCTGGAGAGGGTCCAGGGGGTGACAAAGATGATTAGGGGACTGGAGCATGTCTCTTATGAGGAGAGCCTGCAGGAGCTGGGCCTTTTTAGTCTGGAGAAGACCAAGAGGGGACCTCATTAATGCATATAAATGTCTCAAAGGTGGGTGCCAAGAAGATGATGCCAGACTGTCTTCAGCGGTGCCCAGTAACAGGATGAAGAACAATGGTCATAAACTAAAACAAAAGAAGTTTCACCTCAACATGAGGGAGAACTTCTTTACACTGAGGGTGGTAGAGCAGTGGAACAGGCTGCCCAGGGAGGCTGTGGACTCTCCCTCTCTGGAGACGTACAAAACCCACCTGCACATGTTCCTGTGTCACCTGCTTCTTGCCTTGGCAGGGGAGTTCAACCAGATTATCTCCAGAGGTCCCTTCAAACTGTAACAGTTATGTGATTCTGTGATTCTAGTCTGGCAGTCGAAGATACGATGAAGTTGTACCTAACTGAAGTCACAGCAGTACACTAACATTTGTAGATTACTTCAGTTTCAAAGTATGCAGAGTACTAGACCCTCAGTACATCAAGAAGTTTTTTGTCCTCCTCTGGATTTTACAAAACCTTGATGTATGTAGAGGGCACTGCTGCAGTAATAGGTCATGCAACAGCACTAAGGCTTGTGCTGGTAGGACTCCCATTTTCCTTTCCCCCATAATAGCACTCTATAAAATTTTATAATCTACCTAGGAAAAAAGCCCAGTGGGACTGGGCGAGGGAGTCCATCCACTGCTCTGCCAGATTTCCATTGCTCTGGGGATCCAAAAAGAAATCTGCATTTTCCCGCCTCTTAGGTTTAAACCTGAGCTTTAGCTCGTGCTTTTGTCTCTACCAGGGCTCAAGGCATCAGGCTTTTCCCAATTTAAAAAAAAAAGGTTTGCAATGAGTGGCAGCAACAAGAGTCAAAATAGCAGATCTTCATATTAAATGTCTTTTGGATAAGTTGTTTTTCCTTCTGCAGCCACCCTATATATGCAGAGGATTTTTGTTAAATCGTTCTTCCTTCCTATCTTGTCTTATCACCACAGTGACTTCTGTCGCCATGTGAAGCATTCGTTTTCTGAGGCAGGACTATGATGAGCCCACAGGGCCCCCTTACAATGTGGCCATTTTAGCGGTGTGAGAAGTTCAAACCCAGAGGTTGCTTTTTGCCCTATTGGTAAATATGCTGCATGCATGATGTGATGCCACCTCATGCAGAAAAGTGGAACCCACTGTCCTTGTGTTTTATGGCATCACTTGCTTCTGCTTTGTATTTATTTTGTTATTAATGCTGGCTGCTTTCCAATAGCTTCTGGCCGCAATGACTGCTGCAATCTTTTGTCAGCTAAATCAGACACAATCTGCAGACAGAAACATATTATCGTGTACGTCATTTTCAAATAAAGCAATGCACATGCAATACACCGTTGTTTTATCTGGAGGTGTACTGAATTAAATAGAGAATGCTGTTGAGCCCATCTAAAAGAATAGCTGTAAAAAGTCATAATAAGATGATATATCATCTGGGTTTCAAATGGAATAAATATAGGAAAATAAGACTTTAAATTGATAGTCTCTAAAAAAAGTCAAGTAATCAAACATGATTCTCCATTCCTTGCCTCGAAGAATAATTTAGGGAAACTGTAAGATTAGAAGTTTAAAATAATAGGCAAGTACCTATTTTTTTCAGTGACAAAAAGTAGACTATGTAAAACAACAAAAGCCTGTGAGAAACCTTAGTGATTTGGGAGTTGATGTATTTTTATTAGTTGATGAGTATTTTTTCTTTGGTTTTCATGGAACTGAAGTTGTGTCTCCATTGCTTCAACAACCGTTTCTCTGGCATTGATGAATGCAATGTCCCCGCCCTTATATCCATTCAGAAGACTGCTAGAGAGATGATAATTTTCCTAGTCCATGGCTTTGACTTCCTTCTCTCCACAGTCTTTCTCTGCTCTTTTGCCTAGAACTTAAGCTACTTGTCCTCATTTTCTACACCTACCTGTTCTGTTCTACACCATGGCCTGTCACTGCCCTTCCTATCATCACAGGCTTGTCTTCTGCCAAATAGAAGGCAGCTTGGGGTAAACAACAAAGATATTTGCTTCAAAACCGAAGCCTCAAGGAAACTTCAACTGTTTGTTTCTAGGAAGGTTTTCTAAAGGCCAGTGGATAGCATCTCCTGAGTTTTGAACAGCACTAGGGAAGTTAATTCTATCTCCTGCCCTTTCTCACAGCAGGCAGCTCTAAGTATTTATTTTAGAACTTTTCCAGTCAGTGTATGGTGTCAATTCACAAACAGTGAGGGCCAATGGCTCATGCACATTTTGTGAAGATCCACAGCAGTCAGCCCAGCCGCAGCACATGCCTGCTGGGTAGCCTGACCCTCTTGCACCCTTGTGCCCTCCCAGACTGTCAAGGAAGTGTCTTGGCTTTGTGTGGGGGGGACACTATGGCCCCTTCTCTTGGGAGCAAAGCATGGAACAGCAATTGGCACTTGTTCTGAGCCCAGAGAGAGGAACAAAGTCTGAGTGAGCAAAGCAATCAGTACGTGCCTGTGATAGTATTGACATGAACTCAACTAACCTGTGCTGACAGACGAAGGTGAAGTAAAGCCAGAATCAATATTCTTGGAGCAAGGAGAGGTAGTGAGGGAGATGGGATGCCCACGTGTGTGGAGCAGGGCCCCAGACTCAGACAGCTCTTGGTGTTGCAGGAGCATGGTTTCTACATGTTTTCAGTATTTTTTGCTTAAAATATGCAGTCATTGCTCCCATCCTTTAAGACTGTGTCAGATGGAAGATTTAGACCCATAAAAGGCAACATCTGTGAGCAAAACCCTGTGAGCTGTGCTTGGTACTGCAGCTCAAGGAAGGTGGCAAATTACACATCACAGTGAGGGTCATTGGCTCCCACCATACTTTTAGGGAAACTCTGGAAATCATGAACATTTGATGGTGTGAAGGGTAGGGGAAGATGGAGAAGGAGACACCAGGCACACCTGCATGTGGAAATCATAGAATGGTTTGGTTTGGAAGGGACCTTAAAAATCATCTAGTTCCAACCCTTTTGCCATGGGTTGGTACACCATCCACTAACCACATTGCTCGAAAACCCATTGAACCTGGTCTTGAGGCTGGTTTGAAGTCTGCAATGGCTTTTGGCTGGGGGTGAATCTTACTATTATTGAATTCCCAACCTGTTTGTAGACCTGAGACTGAAGCACGTTGATGCTGTGAGCAGAAGGGGTCTGTGCTAGCATTGCCCAGGCTTCTATGATCCCCTGGAAGTAGCCAGACCCTGGCTGAATTTCTGCGAATCCATTTTAAGCTTCCCCAACAAAATCCCATTTCTTTCTAGACAAATATCCTTTGTTTCAGTTGGTACCTCCAGCAGGTTATCAGAGTTCTCAGCTATTATTTTTGAGATTATTCACTTCAACTCTCCTACTTTCTGCCCAGAATTCACAAGATATCCTTTAATTTATTCTGCCTAAAATGAGATAAACCATGAGCGACCAGTCTCCTGGGGCTGTGCCATTCTGTAGTGAGCCTCCTGTAAGAGATACAGGGCACATTCTCAGCACTGTGCGTTGTTATTAATGAAGGCTCTGTGTGCAACTCTTTGTCCATCACAATGAAAATTTACCCTCATGTATCTCCTAAATTTCAGATGTAGATTTCACTTGCAGCATTTTCGGATATTCTTTGATTATTTTTTTCATATTAGGGGACCATAACGATAAGTCCCTGCTCAAGTGAATATACAACTAGACCTCAACTGACACTAAAATTTGCTAGTTTTTCTTTTTGAGCTTAAAAAAATTTGCCTTTCAGAGCTATTCAATAAGATAAATGTTAATGAGAAAAATTTTAACAAGGCAAGCCCTGGCAGTGACCCTCTCGGATCTAAGCAGTGCTACAAACTCAGGGCAAGCCTGATGCATGAGGAACATCTTGCAGAATATTGCTGGCCTTCTGTTCTATCAGCACTGTAGTTCTAGAAACAAGGCTCTTAATGAGGAAAGATCAATCCCAACAGGAAAACCTGTGATATCTGACATCAGTAGACAAGCATCCATGCTGTACAAACCACCACCCCCCTGACGCCAGCCCCTGCTTACAAAAAATAAAATAAAATAAATTGTGTCATTTTCATTCAAAGTTTAAAGACTTGGGATCACTTCATGTAGCATTTAACTATCATTTCAGTCAGGCTTTTGAAGCTGTTTAAGTTCTTTTGTACCCGAGTTGTTTAATGTTACTCAGACAAGGTAAATCAAAGTCTAATAGAGTGGAAAAACTGTAAAGGCAGAAAATAGGTAAAAGATAAATCACACAGGAAGTTTTGATTTTTTTTTTTTTTGTTATTATATTCATTGAGATCAAAGTCCTTGTTTCAGCTCTAATTAACAAAAGCTAATGCAGATTGGAGACCTTCTGGCACTGAGCAGAGCCTTGGAGGATACAGTTGAAATCTTCTGAAGATTTAAATAATTAATATGACACCTTGAGCTTCGAATGGGAAAATAAAAAATAAAAAAAAAAAGAAGGGGGGAAAAAAAAGAGCCCCATGTTCAAGTTTAAGAACAATGCCATTGCCAAGTTTGATACCATTTGTTCTGATGAAAATGAGCTGAGTAGACTGCACCGACTTCATTGTCTGGTACATTGGCAGTTCAGTGGATTGTTTCACCTTTTGTCATGCTAAGGGAGCCTTTTGTGCAGTACTTTGTTACCCCCAAGTCTGCCCCAGTTGAAGGAGGATAGAAAAAGGCAAATCTGCTTTAGGGACTTGGAGGATGGTCATTTAATGGTTTTTAATCCTCTTAATCCACGTAAGAATGGAGATCTCTGAGTGAAAATCCCATCCCAGAAGTCCTTATGATTCAAATGCCTGGCTCAGGAGACTGTCTTTTGAAAAAAAATACAGCAAAATATTCTCCACTACTGTGGCACTGTGGTTTATTTCTCCCTGGTTTTCTGAAGCTGTCTGATGCAATATAAGCAACATGAAATTGAAACCTACTTCAAACCCTGTGAAGTAGGAGAACAGAGTGCCCGGTGCCAGTCTGTGTGTTTGGGGTACTCTGGTGATTCGGCTTGATTTCATAAAAGTGATAAGGACCCTCTTTTCTGATTGTCTCAACTGTATGCAAATCAACCCTAGATTTCGGTGTGCACTAATGCCCTCCCCAAGCTGTTTTCCACTTGAATATTTTCTAAGTAAATGAAATCCTCTATTGAGGTTGGTTATAGATTACTTCTACCTCCTAATATAATCATAGATAACTCTTTCTTCTGAGCTCATTATTACTTCATAAGACCATGATTTCCCTTCCCTGCCACCACAAAAAATATAAAATCAATATAACTAATTAGATAAACCACTAAAGAACTGCTAAGAGGCAATTTTCATAAGTAAAATTACAGAAGATCTGAGGACAGAATGGGCTTTTCTTGCTCTCAATCTATAGACTTGCCATTTGCCACAACATGTTGACTTTAAAATAATTTTTCAATTACATGCACAATGAGGCTTCTCATTTGTTCATGTATTTTATCACTCCATTTTTTAGAACTGGTTAAAAAAAGGGAAAAATATAGCTTCTGACTTGTAAATGACTGTGTAACAGATGTAGAAAAGTGTAAAAATGACACAATTTCTCTAAAAATGATGAATTTTAAAAGTTCCTTCTGCAGTACTCTTAATCTAAGTAGAGAGAAAATTATTTTAGCAAAATTGCATGATGAAAAAACTCAAAGAATGTCTTTAAAAATTGCTGCTCATTAATGCAATGCTTTCTGTTCCAGTTAGTTCACTGACAGCCATTTCTCAGCATCTATTCCTACAGCCTTCCCATGCCTCTGACAGATACAACTTCAACAATGGGTTCCTAGGATTTTAATACAGGTGTCCTGAAAGTTCAGCCTGTGTAAAACCACAATATTTCTGAAGTCATTTCAGCTAGGTGTTAACATTGAAGTACTCTAGGTCTGCTTTAAGAAAAACGGGGCATTATATTGCTTTTTTTCTCTACAGAAAAAGGTAAGCTAGTCATGCTGTCTGTGGCATCCCATAAAAATTTTGGCTGTCCCTTTGATGAAACGTCTGTGTTTCCATCTGAATCAGGTTAACATCTCATTTGAGATTAGAGGGAAAGTAACTGTTATGTGCACTTACAGCCTGGAAAGCCAGCTGCATCCTGGGCTGCACCTAAACTGGCATGACCAGCAGGTCAAGGGAGGTGATTCTGCCCCTTTACTCCACGCTGGTGAGACCCCACCTGAAGTGCTGTGTCCAGCTCTGGGGCCCCCCACATTGTTGAAACAAGTCAAGAGGAGAGCCACTAAGTTCATCACAGGGCTGGAACACATTTGCTATTAAGAGAGGCTGAGAGAGTTGGGGGCATTCAGCCTGGAGAAGAGAAGGCTCCGGTGAGACCTTATAGCAGCTCTACTTTTTAAAGGGAGCCTACAAGGAGAGGAACTTTTCACAAGGGCATATATGGGACAAGAGGGAATGGCCTTAAGCTGAAGGAAAGTAGGTTTAGATTAGATATTATGAAGAAATTCTTTGCTCTGAGGGTGGTGAGACACTGCAAGAGGCTGCCCAGAGAACTTGCAGACTCCCCATCCCTTAAAGTGTTCAAGGCCCGGTTGGATGGGTCTCTGAGAAACCTGGTCAGCGGAAGGTGTCCCTGCCCATGGCAGGGGGGTTGGAACTGGATGATCTGTAAGGTCCCTTCCAACCCAAACCAGTCATAGTTCTATGATTCTATAATTCTATGTAATGAGGGAGTCATCAGTGTTGTATGCTTCTCCATTTTTCTACTATTTTACAGCTTCCATTGAAACCTCACCTTTACTGGGCTGAGCCTCACAGGGGATGTGCTGTCTTTCTTGGATCTCTCATGGTACTGCCTGGAGATGAAGATGGCACAAAACAGCAGCCTGCCTCACATTTCCTGACTCACTGCATCACAATGACATGGCTGCAAATGACAAGTGTTGGATGAAGATGTGTGCATGAGAAAAAGGTGAGTCCTTGTATTCAGTTGTGGAAGGTTAGCGACAGGTAGGCTGTGATTCCCTGGAAGTAGCCTAGTAGAAGTCACACCAGACTGACAGCAACAACATTAAGGACTGAACTCAAATGGTAAGATGGCTTTATCCTCTTTGGAAAATAGGGTGTGGGGAAGTAGAAAGAGGTTTTTGCCGTTATGGAAAGGAGTAATGAGTTGATAGTGAAGTATTTTTAAGAGGAAACTGAGAATATAATGCAGACATGAGGGAACTCCAGCATTACCATTATGTGCAGGAAGTAGTAAATATGTGGAACAAAGTACTTGGAAAGGCTATTGAGGAAAAGAATACAAATGACAGATAAAGTCACCTAGCTTTTCTAGAGGGAGAGGGAGTTGCGGAATATGAAGGAAATAGCTAAGGAGGATAGAGATGAGCTTCCAGCAGTCAGGTGTGCTGAGCTAAAGGAGACCTTCCTTGGTTATAAACCACTTTGTGTTTGGAAGAATGGATGGGCAGCACTGGCAGCGCCAGCCTGCACACCATGAGGTGCCTTGTACCCAAACTACCTTGGATACAGTATTTCCAGGACCAGAGCTGCTCTGGACACAGCCTTCTGGCCAAACATTATGTCAAAAAATGGGTATGAAATGTGACTCCTTACATATTTTCCAGCCCTTCATACACCAGCCAGTTCTCCCCCAGGAAACTTGCTTTTGTCTCTCTGGCCTCTGCAGCTCTGTCAGTGGGACAGGTCTGGGAACGCCCCCAGGAGGGACCAATCAGGGAGTCAAGAGCGCACACGTTTCACACAAAAAATCCCTACACTTGAGACAAAAATGGGCTAGATCTCTGCCTGTGTCCTCTGTTCTCCTCCCACTGGTGGTGGTAGTGCTGTGGCAGGTGTCAGGGGGTGGAGGTTCAGCATAATCCCCCATGACTCACAGCTCTTGAATAGGCCATGTTTATTTCTGAAGTGAATGCTTTTCTTTTCTTTTGGACTCTGCAGTATTGAGGCCATCCTGCAGCATGGGCTGGTACCAATTTTTTGTTTATGGACTATAATCTCCCCACAATGCGTACTTACTGCAGTGTTAGGAAAGCACAATACTACAACAGTTGGTCAACAATATGACTGAAAGTTACCTGCTTTAAAAAAAGTGTTTTCAAATCTATTCTGGAATATCTTGGTGTTTTCTTTAAATAATAACTCTTTTGGAAAGGAATATTTTTTTCTCTCACTTTCTTCTATGAAAGCCTTCCTCCTGTTAAGGTAATGTAAATTAATAACAACCCATTTCAGCCCCCAGAATGAGAACACACTTTTTGCAGATTGCTCCTATTCTGCCTAGAAGCTGTCATTTTTAATGTGACTTTCCAAAGTTTTCTCAGCAATTCCCATTCCCTACGCACTATGTACTTCATAGAAATGCACATACTGTTCTTCAGACTATGTTATATATATTCAGTCATGTGAATCATAAATTTCTTAGTTCTCATGAAAATTGCATGTTTGTCACTATTTCAAATTTTCATATCCTTACCTGACAGGATTCTTTTGGAATGAACAAAATAGAGCAACAGGAGAAACATCTTGAGAGAGGCATATGTGGGAGGAGATAGAGACAATAAACAGATATCACATGCAACACAAGATAATGCAACAAATAAGGGTCTGACTCAAATCACTTTAAAGAACAGAGAGTAGCCCCTTATTACCAAACTACAAAGGCTGCAGTAACTCCTTTCCCCGAGGTAGCACTGCTATCAGGAAAAAGACCCCTAGTAGTATTTTTATAGCCTTTGCTTGAAATGTTTTTGAAGGAAAGCTCTGACTTCTAAAGAGTTCTGAAACTGTGTGGTGTCTCAGGATAGATCTTAATGAAATTTGCTGCTATCAAAACTAGACTGCCTAGAATATGGCAGAGCCTATTAGGACTGCAATAACAACATTGATTTTAGGGATTTTCCCCTCCCTCCAAATACACTGCACACTTTTTTGATGTATGAAGAGACTGAAGCTTCTTAAAAGATATTTTCAATGGGATAGTTCTGAAGACTTCAGATACAATATTTCAACACAGTACCTGCAGGGACAGGAGAAATTGCTTCAGTTCATTTTGCCTTAGTTAGAGTAGTGTTAAATCAACTGCTCTTGGCATTTGCAGGACTTTGTAGACATCCTTTCAAAAGTGTTTGAAAAGCTTCAAATAGAGGTTGGTTTTCAAAAGGCAACTATCACATGGGATTGACATCAGTAATGCTCCAAAGACTGTCCAAAAGGGCCAATACATGATATAAATGAAGCTTTATTACCTTTTTTTCATCTCAGATACAAGGCATGTTCTGTCTTTATTACATGATCCATTTGCTGCTAAGAGGATACCTGATACATATCCTGATTACTAGGATGCATGAGGGCCTGATTCTTCATAGCCTTGAAGGAGACATTTGCATGTGACTTTCATGTGCTGACAGTTTAGCCAGTAATTTGTGAAGTTTTTCCACCAGGAGCAGTGAGAACAACAAGTGCAATGTAAATCAGACGTGGTGGCATCTGTTCCCTTCCATTGCCTTTCCTTTTGCTGATGTGTAACACAGCACAGTCCAATATGAGTTGAAGAGAGCAGTGCTTCAGTCTGAGCACCTGCAACATAAGCTGCACTTCTCAAGATATGCAGGGGCAAGGATTTTCCAGCCCCATTTACACAGGCAGCTCCCTTATGTTTTAGCAGATTTATTCGTATAAATAAGGATTTAACCACTGAAATTTGCAAACGGTGAGACTTAAATGACATACCACTGGAAAGTCATAGTTGCAAGAGTATAAATTCCCGGAATCTAAGCAAGAAGATGTATTTGCTCATCCATACTTGTGTGTGTAATTAAGCCACGCTTATTCTAACAGAGGGAGGAGGCATCTAGCTGCGTTACTGTCTGTTTTGAGTGGGAAAGTGCAAGATGCTTTCCTTCCCACTAGAGATGGGAAGATCCAGTGCAGGTCCTTGTAAAAGGCTGTACACCTGAATGCAGGATGAAAATTCGTTTTCGCATGGAAGTAGCCTTTGTGTTTGTATAGGGAAGATGGTGACTGGATGTGTACCCTGGGATATGAAGAGTTCCGTTAGATACCTGTTGCCTGACCCTGAAATTCACCCCTAGAGCCTGATCCAGCCACTTCTGTGAAAAATCAGTTTAAAAAACAAAGAGGAACAATATAATCATAGGAGTGCCTCTAACACAGATATCATACCACAGTGCTGTGGATTTTTCCTGACAGATCAGTGTGCCAAACCCTGTTTTTTCACATCATTGTAGCCTTGTTACGATGTGAGAGAAATGTGTGTAACTGAAATAGAGTGGTGTCTACCAACCTGTGGTAAATCTGGTCATCAGCCTGGAAATTCTGTTGCTCGTGATAAACAATGCTCAAAGTGGTATATTCAATCAATATGAAATCCTTGCTATGCAAATTTAAAGAAAACCTTTTTTTTTTCTCTTTGGTCACAGACTTAGAGACATACTTATTCTTCTTAGTAAGAGTCAGGAAGTGCAGTAAAGAGCTTAGACACAATAATATCAGAAGTGGCCTTTAAAATGAGTTATAAGAGTAAGTTAAGATAAAAGATTCACACAAGACGATGCACTTTCTCATTAATCCTTATTGTATTTACAGATTGTTGCTATAGAGACCAGAGAAGCCAGGTATTTTCTTTTTCTGGGAAGGCAAAGACATCTTCACATTTTCTTGTCAGATCTCTCTTGCATTTTGGAGCTTTGAAGCAGCTTTGATGGAAATGTTTTCAGAGGGAATAAGAGAAGAAAGAAGTCTCCCCATGATGAAAGTACGTGTTTGCAACCTCTAACCTAGGCATCTGGGAAAGTTTAAACTGAAAGGAGAGAGGCAGCAGGTATTGTTCATTTCTATTCACTTGTTGCTCCTTAGTATATTCAGTTCAAGTTGAAATTTTCATATATAATCCCAGAATGAGAGTCTAATTCTTTCTTTGGACTCGAGAGCTTTTTACTCTAATACAGCCTTTACTAAAACATTTTATTATTGTTCAAGGTGAAACTTTGGGATGAATCACTGGTCCTTTAACCTTTAAGAATCACAGAAGAATTCAGGCTGGACATTGAAAGTATCTGCTCCAGACCTTTACCCAAAGCAAGGCCAGCTCTGGGACCAGATCAGGCTGCTCAAAGCTTTGTCTACTCGGGTTTTTAAAACCTCTGGGGATGGTATAGCCTTTCAGGGAAACTTGGTCTTCTGCCTGACTGTTGTCATGGGGAAAAGCTCCTTACACCCTGGATAAATCTCTTTTGTTACTATTTTCCCCATCATTTTTTATCCTCTTCCCAAGTGTTACTGCGAACCGTTCAGTCCCATCTTCTTAGTGACCATATGTAGGCACTGGTAGCCAGTGGTATTATTGGGTGTCCCAGTCCAGCTCCTCACAGAACAAGTCCTCTAGTCCCCATCATCTCTCCCCTTGAGGCCACTCCAGTTTGTCCATGTCTGTCCTGTGGTGGGAGGACCAAAACGGGATATAGTATATACATGTGGTCCAATGTCACTGTTCATACAACTCAAGAGTGCTGTCAGCCTTCTGTCTGCTAAGAAGCACTGTGGCTCTGAGTTTGCTCTCCAGCAGGGTCATTCAGTTCTTTTCAGCAGAGATGTTCCTCAGCAGTTATTCTTGACCCATTTGTCAAAGTGTGAATAGTCCTGTGCTCCCACATTTTTTCTTTCCATCTGATACTGAGCTCTCCTTCATCACATCTTGCAATATCAGTAAACAGTCTTTTTCAAACCTCAAGCCAGCTGCCTACAGTAATCCTGGTTTCTTCTTTCTCTTCAGGGTAAGCTACATATTTTTTGTGCTGTTGTAGGCCACAATGATTTGAAACAAAAGCCTTCATCTGAAATACCTTATGACAAGGCTTTTACTCGTTTGAGAGTTACACTTGATATGGTATAACCATCTGACCTATCCACTGAATTTACAGCAGTACAGGCTTTTTATTTAAGTCCTTTATTTATGAATCTGGCTTGACTTATTCATCCTCAGTATGCATATCACTGACCAAATCTCACTGTGATCTCCTCTCAGACCAACTGATCAGATAGTTATGCTCACCGAAAAAGGAGAGACTATGAATTCACCAGCACAGCGGAGTTTGCATGAGAGACAAAGTAATCTCTTAGACAAAGCAGCTCCTTTTTCCCATTTCCTCAATTCTTGAAGTACAGCATCAAAGACAGGAAAGAGAAAATGTTTTAGTTCCTACTCACCTGCCTTCCCAGGCTTGCACTGTTAGTACAACACCTGCCTGGAAATGCAGGGCAGGCGAGACACGCTGCCTCTCTGTCACAGGAAAAACTGGCATCCACAGCCTCCTGTACAAACATGAAGGAAGCCTGTGGTAACAATGCTGTGTGCTGCTCTGTGGTGGGGACTCTGTGTTGCCCAAAAGACTGCCAGGTAAGTGCTCGTCATTGTCAGTGTGTCTGGCATAATGAGTCAATTGCATTTAGTATTTCGGAATGGAGAGCTGCTCTGGGTAACAAGCCAATGGACTTCTCATGCTGAGTGTCCAGCAGGCAGCTGTGAATCAGGTTTCAGCTTTTCATTCTTTATTAATTGATATCCTAAATGCTAGAGGAAAAAAGCATTTAACAGAAAATATTAACATGTTCCTTAGTCACTTGGAAACTTTTAAAATATTTCTTAGTTTTTCTGCTGGTAATCTTTACCACTCTCATGGCAGTTCTGCTTGTTCAGAGGTTTTTAAACAGAGTTTACCTTCCTATCAGCCAGAAACCCTCTCTTCTTTTGTTAAGATCTTATCCCTGGGAAATGGCTGCTTCCCAAGTACACATACTTAGGAAAGAAGGTGCAATTCTGCCATTGCTCTGCATCTTGGATAAGGTCTTATTTTTTTTGCTCTTCCTAGACTTCCAGAATCAAAGTTTTGATTGGCTCGCAAAAGGCCATTAGGATTATTGACACAGAATTACTTCCATTTCATCCTTATATCAGAACCTTTGCAACTTCTGACAATCAGGCCCCTGCTGAAAGATGTCTGGCATAAGAAGAGCTAAAGAAAACATAGTGGGCTTGGTGGTTCAGTCCTGAACAAAAAAAAAAACAACCTGAGAGGTGAAACAATAATCAAGTCTCTGCAATGTTTTACAAGAGAACAAGTCTCTCTCTCATACATATGAATGTCAGTTGAAACGACCTTTTAAAAGTGTGATGGTTCAGAGACAGAAAAATGTATTCTTTTGGATTGAGAATGTCATCAAAATGTTAGAATCTTTGTATTGGATTTGAAAAAAATTGTTATCTTTGCCACTTTGCTTCAAATGTTGAAGATGGAAAAGTACTGCATTCTATAAGGCTTTGAGATTTGAAATAGAAGAAAACAGAGTTGAGGAGTTTGCAGTGGTTTGTGGTTTGATTGATCACTTCTTCTCTATAACATGTATTAATGACTGTACTATTCCCATAAATTCTTCCTTTGACCTTTCTGTAAAGTATGATGACAAAACGACAAGTGCATTTCTCACAGCTTTTGGACCAAGAACAGTTTGTGTATTATCCCTTGAGAGCCTGGGCTAGCATTGTTCCAAATGTTTTTCTTTCATGTGGTAGCCTAAATTCTTTATTTTCCATCTCTTCAGGATCCATGTTTAATATTGATCCAAAGGGCAGGTTTTTTGATTAATTTTATATTACATGTATTTCCTTTTTTGATTACATTGTCTTATGAGTTCATGAATCTTTCTAAGTTAATTCTCAGTTTCATGAAGAAATCCCTTTGGTAGATGGAGAAAAAGTCCATCTTAGACTCTGTGTGCAAGAGAAAAAAAAATTTGAAATGACTACAATGGTTGTTCTTATGTTTTATGCTAAAATGTAGCTTAAAATCAGTTTTAGTCATTTTCTTTCAAAGAAAAGATGCCTGTGATCTCACAGCTTCCACAAATCATAGTATGCCTGATGGAAGTATGCCTGATGGAAATGAAGACAAACTAATAAATGATGGTGCTATTGCAGTTGTAAATTGTTGTTGTAAACATGAGCTCTTATGCAAATGGAACTGTTGATGAAACTGTTTTTCATGCTTGCTGGGTGAGATTTTAGAGCAATCTGTGCTATGAGCACTGCAGGCTTGTCTAAATTGTCATAGCCATGACTGTGCATTCACATGAATGTGGTACCCCATGCACCCTAATTTGCACAGCCAATGCTTTGGAGCAGGGAGACTTGGAGCCTGACAGAGCAGGGACCAAGCAGACCAGGTCAGAAGGTGGGACAATGCTTGCCAGCCCAGGGGGAAGATGGTTACTCAGCCTAGAAGGTCTGCTTCCTGGATGCCCTGCTGCATTTGTTGCTGTGGCAGACTGATCTCCACATCCTTTCCTTCTGCTAGGAAAAAAATGGGGAAAAAAAGGCTGGAAAGTTTACAATGAGTCTTTGATTTATTTATAATTAAAAAGCAGGTAATTTAGATTGTTCAGATATGAAGATACACTGACCACATTAAAATGTTACAGGTGGTGCCTCATCATGTGGTAACAGGATGATTTTTGGTATCTCTTTGGTATCTTTCACTGATGCTATGAACAGTACTGTATAAAGTAATGTAGGTAATGATATACAGAGTGGATTTCTTATGAGGAACTTCAAATAAAGAAAAGGCAGATCTTCAGATGGATCTGTGGTCAGATCTGGCAATAGCGCTGTTATTTTACATGAGCTGTGAGCTTCACTGATTTTTGTTGAGGAGAGACATGAGTGCCAAGAGCATTAAATACTAGAAAAAACTTCAGAAAAGTGATGTGTTGCCAGCTGGTGCCTTAATAAATCTGCCAAGGCAACACTGGACCAAAAATGGTAACCGATCTTTTTAGGGTCCTAGTAACAATACCACTACTTTGATGTTGTTCCCTTGAGTGGTGAAAATGGTATTTTCAAGGATAAACTTGAGCAATTCAGTAATAACAAAGTAATGTACACAACTGCCAGAGATTTCCTATTGGAATGAAAATGAAATTGCAGAACTTTCAGCTGGAAATTAAACGTGCAGTGGTAGAGGTTTCTGAAGTCACCACATTTGTTCTGGTTTGGCTGGTACCTAATTCCAAGGACATGAACAGAAACAAGAAATATAGGTAGGAATTCAGAACAATTTTTCTCGTCCAGTGAACTCAGCTCTGCCCAGAATGTGCACAATATGTTGTTGTAAAGTGGCAGAAAATCATTTGTTGTTATCTACCTCTAAGCAGCTTTCAGATTTACGTGGTAAATTATGCACAAGATAGACAAAGACTGTAAATTACTCCAAAGATACCTCATGCCTGCACAGCACATACAATTGGAAGTTTGCATTGCTGGCTCCAAGAATAATAAAAGCAATACTGTTGTGGGACAAAATGTGGTGAGTTTAACTTCTGGTTCTGCTTACTAAACACTGTAGGGCATTGATAAAAATTTTACAAATACAGAAATAGGTGAGTGCATTATTTATAGCAACCCTTTTATTAGAAGACACAGAGGTCCTGGAAGGTGGTAACCAACAACTTCCAGGAAAAATGTCCTTCCAGATGTCACCTTTCAAGACCCCTAAAATCAAGAGACTGACTTAAACATAATATGATTTTTAAAAGTAACCATTCATGGACATTTTTATTTGCCTTGTGAAATATAAGCCTTTTTTTTGTTTTGATTTCCAGGTTTTCCATTCATTCCTGAGTGCTGGAAGCTTCCTTTCTTTGAATTAAAGTTCAAATTTCTATATAAGTCATTGATTTCTGGAACTGAAACTTGAAATAAAGTGCTTTAAGTCAAGCTTGGACTAAGCTATCAAGAGCTGATAACACTGGGAGTTATAAGAGTAAGTGACATTCATTTCTTGGGGATTCACGTAGTGACAGAAAGATGCTCCTTAGAAGTCAGTTTCAGTCTGGAAGAGTTCAGAGGGGACAGGCTAATAATAATAATAATGGTAATGAACATAAATATGAAGTCAAAGAGAGATGCCAGTGATGCTGAGGATAATTAATTCACAGCTTGAATTAATTTGCTATTCTGGCTGTGTCAATAATTACTTGCAACAACCTACAAATTTTTGGTGTTTTGTTTGGGGTTTTTTTACTATTTTCTTGATTGAGAGCATAATTTGGTCTCCTAGTATGGTGGATCCACTACAAAAGTGCATCTTGAAAGTTTTAAGAGGATTTAAGAGTGAAGTGCCAGAGAGAGGTATTTTTTATGATTGTTGTTATTAAACGCTCTCTTGAACATGTACATTTTTATGGACATTTCTGTTAATAACCGCATTCAGGTTTTCATTGAAATAACTCCTGAAAATTCTGAATTCTTACTGGCAGGAAAATATTCAGCACCATTTGTAAGTGTATTTTCATTCCTTTTCAGCTGAAATAAGACTGTGAAAAATAAAACCACAGGGTCTCCTTTAAGACAAACTCAGGCTTAAAAAATTTTCTTTGTCTCCTCAAATGTGGTGTATCAAAAACTACCCCAAGTCAGATTTCTGACATCAGATTTCTGGCCTCACTTCAAATACTATAAAGCTACAGGCTCCATTGTTATTCTGGTTATGTGTTGACTCCAGGGGAGCTTCTCCACTTGTGGTATCTAATTGAAATTGCTCTATAGATCACTCTGTAATCAGTTCCTTTGGATGTTGTCTCTGCTGAGAGTCCTGGAGACCTCTGAGCTTCATTCTGTGCAAGTACCGCATGTGCACCTTGGCTTTGGCCAATGGCAGCTGACCTCAGCCATGGTGACCATGTGGAGGACACCCAGGAACACGAGCCAGGAGAGAGCCAAGTGTCACAGCCTGGACCATTGAGGGATCACGATGTCAGGAGTTATTATGGTGGATTCTGAGGTCTGCCCCTATAATTCTGGAGGTGTAAGTCAAAAAGGTCCTGACCAGCAAGGACAGTGTTATGTGGGATGTGCTCTTCAGAGAAACTGTGGTAGAAGCAC
>NW_008236973.1:4447703-4495308 GCF_000691975.1 Corvus brachyrhynchos | reverse complement strand
ATTCCTACCAGGCTGTGACTGTCAAGGTGACCAGCTGATGTACTGTGTCAAGGCCACTGAAATATTTCAGAGTTAGGAGGAAAAGCATAAGTTTTTTTTGAGATGCCAGCGAGTCTTGCATCTCAAACTTATGAATTTATTGTTTAGGCTTATACCTGGCCTTTAAGATTTTAGAACTGACAGTTCATGCTCTTCTACCTATTATTTCTATTCTTCCAGAGGAAAACAGGGTTTCCTGATTTTTAGCTCGCCAACATTTCCCAAGTTTGCATGACCCAGTTATTTGGAATTGATATTGAAAGAACCTGAAATGAAGAAACTCTCCTCTTGGCACTTGCAGAAAAGACTAGTCCTACCAAGAGCTGGTTTACTGCTTCAACAACAGCTGGGTTTTGGTGCTCAGACAGTGACTTCCTTACTTTCACCCACTTGATCTTAAAACAGCAGCGTGTACTTGTTTAAGGACTATTTTAATCAAAATCGATTGTTTACATATATTTTATTTAGGGCTAAATATAAAGTGATATTTTCAGTCTTAATTGTAAACAGGTTGACTGAGAAGAAGAAAATGTTGAGTCTTTTAAATGCAATTGAAACAAAAATGGGGGTGTTTCTTACATGTTTTTAAATCAGTCTTGCTATCAAGAAGGAGATTAGTACTGTGTACAAGATGTGGTACTTTTACAGTGGACTGGACAGTAAAAGTTGCTCCCAAACAGCTGACCTTAAAATTCAGACTGTTTTCTTCCCCTCTGAAGACACAGGCACACTTCAAGTAAGCAAGGGCTGTGTTTGAACATCAAGGAGTAAATGCCTGTCTGACAGCGTACCTGGAGTGATGCAAGACTCCCTGAGCTGCTTCCCTGGCTCTGAAAAAAACTAAAACTCATTCTTCTTTCATTCTCTATTTTTTTTAAGGATGCCGATAGAATCATAGAATTGTTCACATTGGAAAAGACCTCTAAGATCTTTTGAGTCCAACTGTTAATCTAGCACTGCCAATTCCACCACTAAAACACATCCCCAAGTGCCACATCTGCACAGCTTTTAAATGCCTCCAGGGATGGTGACTCAACCACATCCCTTGGCAGTCTGTTCCAGTGCCAGAAAACCCTGCTGTTAGAGTTCATTTGTAAAAATGGAAATTTCTGAACATCCTCCCCTGCCACACAACTGACTATGCACAGTTTTAAACATGTTTTTCCAAAGTTAACTTTGAGTCAGATGCTTTTATGGTGATGGGAGATGACTAGTTTTTATAAGGCAAACAGTCTAGGTGACCCTGAGATTGGCCCAACACAGCAAGATTCCATGGGGCAAAGCACTTGCCTGGTACAAGAAGGATTTGCTGTAGACCAGCACAGGGAAGATTAACGGCAGTGCATGCAGATAAGAAAACAACAGGCTAAATCAGCAGCTTTCTTTGGCTACAGGAAGAAACCCTAAGGAGCAACCCTGGCCATGGAAACTGCTGGTTATGAGCCTAAGGAGTAGACCCATAGCAACAGTCCCCCCTTCTGTTGGTTGTGGGTGACATCAGGTAACAACAGGACTGCTGCAGAAGCACAACAAAACACAAATGAATGGTGGCGAAAAGCAGGCAGTGTCCATGGCTAGCATGAAAACAGGAGCAACGCAAAGTCCAGGTGCAGTCTCCCCACCCTCCAATGATTAATTTGGCAGATGAATTTGGCAATTCAATATTGTCAGCTCAAGCTCAGTAAAGCCAAGGAAAAAGCTAAGGGACTAGCATATCTGAAGTGCTGTGCCCTCATCTGTTATTGCATATGGAGGTGCTTTGGTTTTCAGGGAAAGAAAGAGAACCTGTGGCAGCTCCACAGCATGTGCCAAGCCACACAGGTCTGCCAGGGCCACCATGCCAGGCATTATGGATGCACCACTCTGGCTGTGGTAAGTCAGTAGGTGGTGCCACACAAATCAAGCCAATAAAAGTTGCTAGGAGAAAACATTCAGTAATTTGCATCAAGCTGGGAGAGGTCTGCAGGGAGGAAGTGTTTAGAGGAGGTGTGGTGCAATCAGTCTGTAGGTGCCTGGGTATGGTGCGAGCTGCAGCTGAAGTGCTGTTTTCTTATTAGGAAACTGGCTCAGCTTTACAAGCTCAGAGCCTTTTCTGTAATTTCCCCAGTGTGCAGTACAGGACATAGCAATCACCTCAGTACCTTCCTCGTGCAAGTTGCTGCAAATGTCCCATTACATTTCTCATGTACTTTTCAAGGTACTGCCAGTAATTTCTTCAGTCAGAACAGACCTTCCCTCTATTACAGTGAGATGAAGAGATTTCCTTTATGCATATTTTCGTTAGTCCAGTTTGGGGGGCACCAAGGCTTGAGATGAGGTAAAAGCTTTAATGAGTGCTAGAGCTGTCTGGCTGATTTTAAGAGGTTTGTAAAGCTGTAATCCTTCAGCTAGAGACTTAAGGCATACTTCTGTCATACTCTATAAGCTGTGAACTGAGGGAGACTTGTTGAGTGGGATAGGAGAAAAGAAAACTGAAGCTCACATCACTCTGATCTTGCTTCACAAAACCAAGAAAACTAGGGCCGTTATGGCTGTGTGCCTGCTGATTAATAGCTTACCTTTTCCAGGTGCTGGGGACTTGGGGAATATGAAACCTCTCACAGACTGTTTACCCCAGAGATTCCACTGCTTACTTGAATGTATAATGTTGATGGTGTTGATAGTTATTGTAGTACTCATTAAAAGAAGTGTGCCGACTAGATTGAATTTTGAAGCAACCAGTTGTCTAACACCTTTTCCTTTCAGATTTGTTTATTTTCAGAATAGCAGTAGTTCTGTTTTTCCAGAAACCTTGACCATACTGGTTCAGGTTTCCTTTTCCCATGTGTTTCTTTACATGGACTGCGTGCTGCCCATGGCCTGTTTTCTTTCTGGTTTAGCTCTGCTGCTGCCATTTCATTTCAAACTCTTTTTGGTGAACCTGAGGAAAGGAAGCTTGATGCCAACAGTGTCATAAAGCTGAGACCAACAATTGTGAATGCACAGAATAAGCAGGCTAGGAAAATGAGGGAAAAAAATGCTTTCTTTTGATTTTGCACTGCAATCTTTTAGAACAGCCATATTAATAATAAGCCCCACATATGAACTTGATGGGATTCCTTTAATTGCACAGGATGTACTTGAATCTGTACAATATTAAAGCAAATCTCCAAGACCTTACAAATTTTCATGGTCCAGCCACCAAAAGGATGCATAGATCAATGGCAAAGAGCAACTCAATAAGCTGCATGAGAGAGCAAACTTAGAAGGGCTGTGAAAACAAAGAAAGCAGATGAAGAAGGAACAAATAACTTAGTCATTCAAGAATGTAAAAACTACTGTCCCTGAAGTTTTGATTAGTTCACTTGCAGACATTGTGAAGAGGGGAAGGAGGAAGGTACAGTAATTCATCAGTGAGGGTCGCTATTCCACGTGCAAGGGATTGCACTACAAAAAAACATTGAAGAGGTAATGAAAGCATAAAACAAACAGGGATTAAAGTTAACATCACTGAAAGATGAAGGATGGTAAGGCAGTTCATTAAGTGAGGTAAACAAACCCATCTGATTTCTACCCTAATGCAGTTTAAATGCTTTTGGAGAGATCCCTCATTTTTGTTGATCTTTCTCTGTAGGCTAGTGTCTGGCTTCTCCTCCAAGGAACTGCAGTGAAAGCTGGATTGGCAACTCACAGAGATTTTGAGTCAAGGAAGATAGTGTAAACTTGGTGCATGTAAAGAAAGTTGCAAAATCAGCCTGAAAAGAGAGCAGAAACTATACTGAAGAAAAGGAGGGTTTAAGATTCCCTTCTTAAATGAAGTGCAGTGTTCAGTGTTTCCCTCAGTTGATCAATACTTACCACATTTAACTCTTGTTTTCTCTATTATTCCATAATCAATAAAATGAAGGGAAAAAAAAAAGAGAAGAAAAGAGAAAAGGAAACAGGGAGAGAGGAGGAATAACATTACAAATTACTTGTTCAACCTTAATCTTGAGTACTTTCCAAATTGTAAAAATGTAATATGTTTCACCTAAAAATATTTTTGAAAATATTTTTCAGTTTTCCATTTTTCTGTGGAAAAATGACTAACTTTCATAAAATGTTGATCACCTTTCTGAGGAAGTGCATCTTTTTCTGTCATCATTACCTTTGCAAAAATGGTTGTAATGATTAAATAACATGGGAGTTTTTCTTAATACTTCTGCTTTATGAGTCACTGCTAATAATGTCTTTGCAATAGAGAATGTAATCTGCTTTGCTCTCAGTTCCTACAGAACTGTGACTTGTGTAATCTGCTTTCTGGAAGTTACAAATTAATAATTAGCTTTGCAGAAAACAAAAGAACAAAACACAATGAGCCAAAAAGCAACTAACAACCTACAAAAAATCCTAAGTCTATTTTTGAGCACCAGATCTTCTGCTTGGGGTTTGTGAGGTGTATATCTATGCTACTGGGAAAGTGTGGTGGTTCAGAAATGATTCTGAACATGAGGTACTCCTGCTCCACTTGCCCTGCTTCCCACCTAGCTAACAGCCTGATGGCTGTAGAATCATGATCGTGGATAATCTGAGGCCTGAGTAACATGAAGTTCTGTTGCTGGACATGTACCTGTAGAACACTCTGTGCTCCAAAAAGCACATTTCAGACACGCCTCAGCTCTTGTACCTTGACTAGCTGGCTGTACACCCTTCACCGTGTGATTTACAGGCAGCCCCTGGGCTGATGACACTGACAAACCAAGAGAGGGACGGGCACACATGTCAGATGGGATAGTGTGGGTGTTAATCCTTGCTCTTCAATCCATGGCAATGGCTGGCTGAGGACCTGCAAAAGAAGTGTTGCTTTGTGAAAAGGGCAGTGCATGGACTGCAGAGTCAATAAAATCTGAAGTGTAGTCTTATCCTCTTTTCCTCTTTTCCTCGTTTCCCAAGGATGAAGCATAGATGTAGAAGAGTGACTTATATCCCAAGATCTACTGCCTTGCACTTTTTCATCTTCAGCCCTTGGTGTCACTGGGTTTGCTGTATCAGCCTACTGCTTTATTAGCACTGTAAATGTTCTTTCCTGTTCCTCTGTTACATTCACACCCTTCTTCAGTGAAACCATTTCTTAATGTATGGGTTTGATAACTGAAAAGCCATCTTTCCTTTTTCTTTTTTTTTTTTTTTTCTTCCCTGGGATTGTTTCCTAAGTCCTAAGACTTGGTATTTTAAGGGTCTTTGGATGATCACACTTAGGATTTAATTATAGAATCATAGAGATGTGAAATTGGATATGACTTCACCTCCTGCATTAGCCCCTTCGGTCCCAGTATAGTATTAATTGAGTTACATATCCGTGATGTCCATCCTGATGTCTGGTTGCAGTACCAGTAGTTCAGACAAGGATCAAATCATATTTTTCTTCCAAGGAAGTATCATATAGATTTCCTACATATACTTTTGGAAAGATTGAAAATATATTAAACATGCAGCACATTTTTTTTATTTTTTCATCCATCAATTTTATTCTTATTCAGTATGAAAACTGTCAGGCTGATACTTAGATTAATCTTCCAGACTGCACACATCTCATGTAAATCACTCTGCTTCAATAGGGAAACCATAGGCTTGTGGAGCACTGAAGAGTATTTTTTATGGGCCACCTTTTCCCTAGATGCAATAATCTGCCTGTCTCATCAGAGACACACTGGCATGCACTGATCAAGAAAGTCCGGCTGTGAGGCAGGGTGAGGATGGGAGCACTCACTGTCTCTGCCAACTGACGAGGGACAAGGAGGTCTCACTTCCTGTTGCAATGTCTGATTATGTATAAAAGATCAAGAAAAGAGAAATGATAATTCATGAACCCCATGAAACTGGAAGAACCACAAGCTGATGACAAGCACAGCATATTTGCAACTCTTTACTTTCAAAGAATATTACAGAATGAATTAATTGATCTTCATATTTTGAAAAGATATAACTATAACCCATACAACTTTGTAACCCATACAACTTTGATCCCCAGTTCTTCATCACTTTGTACAGGAAAAACTCATCCTTCACAAAAGAGGAATTGTTCCCATGCTTTAACTTTTGTGTTTTCTTCTTTTAATTAATTTGAGAAGCTATTCCACAACGTCAGTGCTTTCAACTGGTGCTCACTGAGAGTCTCTTTCTATGTTATTAAAAACACATGTCACTCAAGTAGCCCATCTATAATTTTATTCTCAGTGTTTACAGCCTGTAGAGATTTGTATACCCTTTATATTCATGGCCCTGCAACCACTTTCCAGTAAAATTCTCCAATTTCCGTATCTGGCTCTGTCAATCTTCTCCAAGGCCACTGATTTCATGATGTTCGAGCTATTTCTTTTGCAGGGGAAAACACTTTCTGTGGTCATCTTGTGTGCTTGCTGTAGGATGTATTTGAGTACCGGATTTCATTTTTATTAAACATCATCACTAATATAAAACAGTTGTTATTTAGGTATTTTTATTTAGTGGTGGAGGTCTGTAGAGGGACTGTTCCCATAAGCCATCTAGGTGAATTTCCAATCTAACCATTCAAGCCACATAGCAAAGTCAGGACCTCAGTGTGTTGCTGGAAGTGGGGACCATCTTCATGTCTGGGCATATCCTAGTAGTTCAGTGATATATTTGACCCATCTGCTTTTATTCTACTGATTTTGGCTCGAGGGTTTGTGCACAATTATTGAAAACACTCAGAAATTTAGATTTACATATTAGTAATATCTGAGGCCACAAGTAACAAGACAATAAAAAATCAGCAAAGAATTTGAGGAAAGAGATGCTGAATGAGTATGAGAACAAGAGTAGGTATTTGTTTCTCTGTTAGCCCTTAGAGCTCATGAAGAAACCCTGGACAGGATGTCACCAGAGGTGGGCTTGCCCACTGCTGTTCAGCCAGATGACACTCGTCCTGGTGGAGAACCATGCTGAGAGAACATCTCCATTTCATTTGTTCCTGAGCTCCTCTAGATGCTGTGAGCCCCCAGCTGGTCCTGCCACACACGGTCAGAACATCCAGCAATGGCAAAAGCATTCTCCAGCCACATAGTTCTCTTCCTTCGGAAAGTTTTGGTTTTCTCCTTACTCACAAAGATAAGAAAACTTTTCTGCTAATATTTTCTCTTAAGTAATTACCTCAGTTCACATATTGCTAAAAAAATTAAATAACCACAGCCCTGTCTGCCTGCCTGTGATGTGAAGACAAAGAACTCTTAAGGTTAAAAGCAGTGAAAATTTTAGAGCAGAAACTAACGCAGATACTATTAGGGTGGGGTTTTGGGTTTCTTTTTCTGATTAGATAGAGCCTACACCAAAGATGCCTTTAAATTAGTATTAGACTTCATTTGCATGTCTTCCTGACAGGGGAATGAATGAATGAAAGAGGTGAAAGGAGGAGATGGAGAAGCACTTCAGTGACGGGAAGGGGACAGAAAGAAGAGGATGAATTCAGAGATGGGAAAGGGGAGCAGAAAAGCAGAAGGAAAACAGAGTGGTTTTGCCACTGTACACCCATCGTTGTTGTATTGGTGAGAGAATCTTGCAGGCAAGAGTCACCTCCATGGACCAGTGTGAGATCTTACAACAAAGAGGTAAGCAAAGGTGAGTGCCTCTGAATGCACAATGGTTCCCGCACAAGCAGAAAACATGTTTTTCCTCAGATCTGTGTGTAAGCTGGGTGTTCTCTGTGTAATATCCAAATATCCACAACAAGTTGTCATGGAGACTCTGGAGTCCAAAGAAGCATGTGGTTGTCATAAGAGTGGCTGGGATTTACATGGACTTGTAGAAACACCTTTGGGGTTGGTGTAAAGGAAATGCTTAACAGAAGCAAGAGATGGTCCTCTGGACTTCTTGTTGTTTGAGAAGGGAAGCAAGGTTTGTCATGAAACACATACTCAGCAAAAGAAAAATGGATTTGGATTACTCCTGATCTTAGTATGAAGGATTTTTTGCTCAGTGAGATTGTTTTGGATGGTCATGATGAGCTGGAGATCTCAAATTGAGTTTATTACTGAGCTCGGGGAGGACAGGTAATGAGACAGGGCTAGGAGAAGTAAGTCAGGTTTGGTCTGCAGGGGCTGGGCTCATATATCTACACATTCACAAACGTGCACACACACACACAAACACAAAAAACAGTGGGGGTCAGCTGAGGGTGATGCAAGAGCATGCAGAGGCTCCAGGGCTGGGGGTGAAGTTCAGCCGAGATGGATTTGCTGGGGCAGGGTGTGTGCTTAGAGCATACGTGCTGCCATCATGAATATTTATTGAATCAACCCCCTCATACCTAGGCGTGCTGGCAATCATCCTCTCTAGATCCACAATTTACACCCTCCTGCCACCGACTGCACATGAGCTGAGACCCCATTTGGCAAATTTCTTTTGAAATTTTGATTTATACGCTCCTAAAAAAATCTTTATTAGACTTCTCCCTTCCAGACAATTTACTTTGTTCAATATGTTTGGTTGTTGGCTTGAGTTTTTTTAAAGTTTAATTCCTACTTTCCATTTTTCAGTATTTATTATGCCACATTCCCATGGGGCTGTGACTGGCAGGTGGGTCACAATATACATAACTGATAGGCCCATCTGTCTTCCTTTCACTGCATGCTACCCCCTTCTTTGTCTCTTTCTTTCTTTCTCTCTTTCTCTTTCTCTCTTTCGCTCTTTCTCTCTTTCTCTTTCTCTCTTTCGCTCTTTCTCTCTTTCTCTTTCTCTCTTTCGCTCTTTCTCTCTTTCTCTTTCTCTCTTTCGCTCTTTCTCTCTTTCTCTTTCTCTCTTTCGCTCTTTCTCTCTTTCTCTTTCTCTCTTTCGCTCTTTCTCTCTTTCTCTCTCTTTCTTTTGTCCTCTCTTTCTTTCTTCCTTTCTTTCTCTTTTTTCTTTTTTCTCTTTCTTTTTTCTTCCTTTTTTTCTTTCTGTCTTTCTTTTTCTTTCTTTTTTCTTTCTCTCTCTCTTTCTTTCTTTTTCATTCTTTTTCATTCCTTTTCTTTCTCCCTCTCTCTTTCTTTCTTTGCCTGTGTCATAAACTGCCAACAATAGGTGCAGTCCTGTGTGAGGACTAACAGACAGGTAGCTGCACCAAGAGAAGGCTATCAGTAAATGAAGGGGGTTTAGTCACTTCACAGTAGGTTATGAAAGCAGATTTTTTATAACAGCTTGCATTATTCCCCCTCAATATTTACAATTTTTATCTTCTATGACACACAGATTCAAACAGAAATAGAAATGTGCTTTCAAGAAAAATGAGAGAAACACCTTCAGTTCCTCTTTTAGTTCTTTATCTTGGTTCTTTATCCTTCAGCACAAGAGCTCCTGCTTTTCTTAGGCTCCCTAGTACCTAAAGATTCCTGTGCTGGGGAAAAAAAATAGATGCTAATACACTCTGAAAAAGCAATCAGCCTCTGAAAAACAGTCTGCCTAGCTTCTGTTCTCAGTAATGCTTCCCACCTGAGATTTTGGGAACTCTCAGCTTGGTTATGTGCCTGGTTTTTAATTTTAGCAAAGGAAAAGTGAAAGTTCAAAGTGCTGCAAGAGCTGCTGCTTGTGGCAGAATGCAAGTGAGAGCTCGCAGGGCCCAGGGGCCGGGTGGGTACCGAGGGCCCTGATCCCGCAGCCCACCAGGCACGCGGGGCGCCCTGTGTGACACCGTGGCCCAGGAGTGTGACAGAAGCAACAGTGTCAAGCTTCCGGTAAGGAAAACACAGCATACTGCTCCCATCCTGCCAGGCCAGATGCTTGTGAGGTGTGCAATGGCAAGGTGACCTGGAGTTCTGTGGTTCCCAGCATCAGTACAAGAAACCAAGGGCTGGCAGGCAGCACAGCTGGGTGGAAATCTGGCCTCTGAGGCTCTGATCCTCTATCCAGCACTCTGTGAAGGTGTTGAATCAATGGGATGATGCTCAAATCCGGCAAGAGACATCAGTGCTGGGGGCAACGCTTACCATCCACAGCTGAATGGCAGAGGGCCATTTCTCACACTCTTCTTTTTTCTCTGTATATTTTGCTTTCTGGCACTTTCCACCCACTTTTTCTTACCTTGGTCTCGGTTTTAACTTGCATTGTTTACTGCTGTTTTACTCAGCATGACCCAAAAACTGAAAATGGAGTCATCCCACATTTTTTCAGCTCATACTTAAAAAAAAATAGGCAACAAAAAAATCCAGCGGCCTGTCTTTAACCTTTGGTAACCCTGACATTCTTTGCACTAAAGTGTCTGATATTAAAGCAGATTGCTTTCATGCCTACATAAGTAATATCATATGCTTCACATCAGCCTATGCTCAGGCTAGCTGAATTCCCACTGTATTATTGCCTGTGAATGTACACTCCATGCATACTAATAATCATCTATCTGAACCAGCTTGCCTTTCAACTTTTTGAAAAGGAGTTTTATTGGTTTGTTGGATAACTATGGCATAGGAATATAATTTAATGAATGATGGTAATGCTTGTGTCTATTAGTGCTTGGCAAGTTGCACCAGAGGGGTAGAGCTGAGAAGAGAAACAGCCTTAAAAGCCTGCTAGAATTACTGAAGAAATAGTGTCCTTCCTCCCCCCACAGCTGCTAACCAAGATCATGCCTGATCTTGGTGTAGTTAAAGAAGCACTTAAGAGGACTTCTAATTTTTTTTTGTAAGCAATGTTTTTGGGCCTTTATATTTTTTCTGTTGGTTTTTTTTTTTCCCTTTAGACAGTAGGTGTTAAAAGGAAATCCATCAGAAAGAAGAACTTTAAGCCAGTATGATTTACTGGTATTGTCAGGTGGTCCATATTTGTGAGAGAATTCTTTTCACGCCTGCCAGTGTTGCCTCTCAGCTCTTCATTCTGCTCCAAACAATTCTTCTTGAGATCTATCTCTGTTTCTGACTTGCTCTGATACACACTTTCCAGTATTAGAATGTGCTCTGTTTTATAGGAGACATAGTCCAGGTTTCTGTAATGTGAAGCAATAATCTAGTACATAAACACAGAACCTGGCCCTATGATGTTGTGGGATTCTCTGTCTTCTAAAAGCCTGGGCATGCTGACTATAATCTTACAACCCACCCTCTGGGGAGCTTCAAGATAATTTTGTTTTTGTCCCAGTATCCAAATCCAAGTGATTTTCTCACATTGGAGGTTCACCAGCAAGTAAAATGGGTCCCTCTCTCCCATTGAGCACATCACACTACATGTGTGTAAGATGTTGTGAGAAAATGGCTCCCTTTTAACCTTCTTTTTGTATACAGGCCTTGTGTTAAATTCCATAGTTCACTACTAATTTGGCAGGCTTAATCTAGGCTATCTGCATATATATATATATATATGTGTGTGTGTTTATGATATACCTAAATCTTGGCAAAAATTTTTGCTGCCAAGATTTTTTTTGCAGATACAAATTCCCTTGCTAGAACAAGGGAGGCGTAAGGGGTTGGACCAAATGTTCACCTAGGCCCTCTTTTAGGCAGCAGACAGTAACAACTTTTTTGGAAAAAGATGCAGAAATAGGGCAATCAGAATAATAATTTTCCTCACGTTTTTCCAAAGTTCCAGCAATATGTGTCTCTTGGGCTTCTTTGAAAAGGGTCATCTCAATATGTATCTACCAGTGGACTTATTGTCTGTAAATTATCAAATTCTTTTTTTAACCCATTCATAGTGTTAAGGCTACTGTGTTATCACAGTCACTAAGCAGGGGAAAAAATAACCACTGAAGAATCAAATATTACTGAAATATCCCAGAGTCTAGCCTTGGGTCACTCAGCATATGGATGTACTGACCACAAGAGAATACATCCACCTCTTGATTCCGAGTGTAAACCACAGGCAAAAGGCCTGTGTTATCAGCTCAAGTATCTTATTCACTTCATTGCCTTCTTTTCACTCGAGTGTCACAGATGCAGTACTAGAGGTAGAATATTAGCTTTGTTTGATAAATTTCAGGTCCAATATTGTTTGTTGTGGTGGCCTTTTAAGAATTGATAGACATTGGCGAGGGAGAGGGGGAAGAGATGGTAGAAGAATGGGCCATGAGGCTGCTTTCTGATGTTGAAAAGGGAACCAGTGCAAATTTTTTTTTGTTTCCTTTACATGCGTCAAATGCTAGCTGCTCTTCATTCTGTGCTGAAGTTTCTATTGTGTAAGTAATCATATGGGCATATTTAAGTACTGGGCTTTTTTGAGTTAAATCCCATTCAGACTGTTATGACTGTGTTTAATCTTTGAAGGACGGGTGGGGAGGGGGAAATCTGTTCTTCAAAAAAGAATCCTTTTTATATTGAAAACTATAGGATTCTTATCTTTGATCTAAGTAAGCACAACTGTACCATGTCAGCAGCATATTAGTGCCAATGCATGTGTGTTGTACTTTTTAAATGCTGTTTCAACATGTGTCATTGTATCTATGTTCCTACAGGCTCACAACAACCTGCACCCTGGTAACTACATGTTGATTGAAGCACCCTTATGAAAAAAAGATATAAATGTTTGTGGTTAAGGTGATAACCCTTTTGTTTTCTCTGTAATCCATCACAGGGCTTGTCAGCCCTGACAGCTCGAGTGGATTTTTTTGAACACCTCTTTATCTGACAGCTTCATGCATCATAAAGCAGCAAATAGAATTAGATCAAAGTCTAAGAGTCACTGTAGGCTTTGTAAGGTATGCAATCCTGTTTGTATCTTTATCCAGGCTCTGACAGTTCATTTTAACTGGCACCAGGGGGAAGGAGGGAGAAGGAGGAAAGTTTCTTTTTCTTTTAAGAAGGTACAGTAGTGCTGCATTTTTAAACGTACACGGCTTTCACATATCATTTCCCCTTGATATCTGTGATTCCCTGTGTACTGTAGCATACTACATGTATTTTTCAGAATGCTCAACAACAGCAGTCACATTCTCAAAGCAAAGGCTTAACCAGTGTATCAGGCCATGTACCCAGATGCTTTAATAATCCTGACTTTTGTTTAATATCAATGGCAAAGATTGAAAGAGCTCACTTTAAACAATGGAATATTGTCCATCTGGGTCATGCCAAATTCTGTGAATTAGTGTGATGGATAACAGGTTCACCAAGTGTCCACCCTAAACTCCCAGGATCTAACCAGCATTTACTTATTAAATAAACAACATAAGGAGAGGCAGAGAGGAGAGGAGAGGAGAGGAGAGGAGAGGAGAGGAGAGGAGAGGAGAGGAGAGGAGAGAAGAGAAGAGAAGAGAAGAGAAGAGAAGAGAAGAGAAGAGAAAAGAGAAGAGAGAAAAGAGAAGAGAAGAGCCTGCTTTGGTAAAAATCTCAAGGGAACAAACCGAAACTGTGATATGAGAAAAAATGAGCTACTAAGGTTACTTTATTTGCTCTTTGTTGATGTATCTTGTTTTTCAAAACTGCTTATAAATACTGTCTCTTTATGAATAATATAGGCAAACCCAAGGATTTATACCAAAGTTTTTAGAGATGCCACAATACTTGGAAGTCTGTGGTGGAAGAGTGTGGATGAGTTTTCTGGCCTTTTTAGTCAAAAGTATGTGATGAATAAATAATAAATTAGGTAGCCTCCTTTTCTTCCATCTGAGACCTGAACTTGAATGTTCTTTCTTTCATCATACCATTTTCTGAAATGCCACATTAACGTGGAAATTGTGGGCTATATTTTTTTGATGGAACATGGAAACAATCTCCAAACACAATGGTTCCATGAAGGGGAGAAGCAAGACCAGGCAGGTGCTGCCTTTGGCACAGCATAGAATGACATGCTGGGTTTGTAATACAAGATCCTGTGCAGAAGCTGCTCTGAGGCTGCTTTTTAGGGAGGAAAGGGTCAAAGGCAGAGATGCTGCTCCCCCTGCCTCTTTCCCCTTTGAAGACAGTAACTTTCAGAGAGGGTGTTCATGCTGCCATGGCAAATGCCATCCTCCTGCCTCTGCTCCTCCATGTCATCTATGTGCAGGACGTGCTGCAGAGGTTCAGGGAAAGTGCTTGTGGGAGCACCTTCCTCTGACTTCTGCAACAGCCATGTAGCCAGAGTAGAGCAGGGTTGGGGGAACAGCATGGGGAGGTGAGTAGAGCAACTACAGCTAGGGAACCGTGCTTCCTCCTCTCCCACAGTGCAACAGCATAGCTGGATGCAAACAGTCTTCTGCGTCCCTTCCTACTCAGAATATTCTACAATCATATGAGCAGCCAGCACTCTCTGCTCCCAGCAAGCTGCACTGTCTCAGTGTGTTTCAGTGTTGCCCAGCAAGCTCTATCAGATGTCTCAGTGCTGTGTCCCTTGTGCACTCAAGCCCTTCCTTCTGGCAAGACCTGAAAGAAAACCTGGGGTGGCCACTTGGCCTTACCGAAACAAGTATTGCCGTATGGTTTCACCAAGGAGGACTGACCTTTTGTCAGTCTGTTTTTCTGCCAGCTGCTCCTTCCTAAAATTGTTTTAGCAGTTCTAGAAGTCAAACTCTAGAAAAGTAGGGAAGACTCTTTCAGAGAAGAGCAGGAGGTTGCTGACTTATCTAAACTAAAAAGAGTCCATGCATTGAACAAAATGTCCTCTGGGCTCCTACACTTCCATATATTTCTCTGGTATTGGAGCAGCAATTTCCACTGGTGGTTAGAGGCCAACAAGGCTTCTCTTATGACCAGTCTCAGATTGGTGCAAGCAGGAAAGCTTTCTTTTGAGAACCCATAACGATTTCTGTCATATTGTGGGAGAATATGGGAAACTAGTGTCCCAGAAACTCTGTGCACAAAGGGCATCTCGCAGCTTTTCTGTGTGAAGTGCCTTACACCTCAGACAGGAGAAACCATTCAATTAAATGATCCTCATGTAAGTGCCTGAGTCCTCCTGGTGCTGTCCTGTGGCACAGGGGAAACAGAGCAGGACAGAAATAGGATGGCACCTGGAACTTCTGAGGTGGTCCCTGACCAGGTGGCATAGACCCTGACTCTCTGCAATGTGTAATTGAACAGCAAGGAGCTCAAAACATTGGCTAAAATGTCTCCTGCTGGTCCAGCAGAGCTTCACCTAATCTGACATCTGCATTTTAAAGTACTCTACATGAATTTAAAGTCTACCTCAAACAGTTGAGGACCACATATTTTACAGCTACTGCCACAGCTCCTTAGTGAGAGGCTACAGACACCATCTCCTGTGAGGATTTTTCACTACAGTCACTATTGGGATGCAACCATTTGAAGTTTTTCCCCTCCTTCAATGTCCATGAGAAAATTGTCTGAAAACTCTTGTTGCTGGTGTGTTTTACCCCCCTGCCTCGACTGAACCAAGCCAGCTGATATACACCCACAGATCAAGGAGTGAGGTAGCCAATGCACTTGCTTTTGTTGACCATAGGGAACAGTTATGATTGAACTGTGGCTTTAATCATAAACAACAACTGCTAAAGAACTTTGTCAGTACTGTCTGATTTTTCCAGAAGTTCATCATTCCCTGAGTTTACACTGAAAAATTTTAAGCCTGTGTGTAGGCTGGGAAACTTGCAGCTCTTCACATCTTACTTTAAAAGGCCCTTAGGAACAAAAGAAATGCTAAGGGGGGATTTTTTAACTGTTTCTGACTCTTTTAAGTAATATTAACTCAAATTAATTAACAGATTTGCCTTTGCCTTACAAAAATGAATTTAAACTCACAAAGTAGGCACTGAGGCCACGGGAAGGATGCCCTCAGTGTTAACAAGACATGACCAATAGCACCTCCAGCCTGTGCATATGAAAGTCCTTCAAAAATCAATATTTCCAGTCCTATGGAATACTTAGACTTTCATCTTAGTAGAGTAGGTCCCAGTGGAAATATTTGGGAATAGTGGGGAGAAAATGAAGATAAATACTCTTTCTATACAGTTTCAAACTTTAGTTTTCTTGTGCTCAGAGTGTGTTAAAATATAAGCCTTTCCATGGGTCTTCTACCTCCTGCAAAATCTCTTTTAACTTTTATTTGTTATTTAAAAAGCCACAGGGTATATTCTCTTCTTAATACATAGGGATTTACGTGTGAAACTCCCTGTGCATCGAGGTGATAATATACCCCTTAATTGGAAGCTGTTTAATGCTCTCGATTTAACATTTTAATAGAAAAGTTACAAGCAGTCTGGCTGTGAGTGCAGCACTATTAAAATTCCCAGCCAGGACAGTAGTGTTTTTTCCTTTAAGTGGCTTTTTATTTGCTAAAATTCGTTGCAGCTTTCATTGCAAGTTGGGGCCACTTTTAAGCTTCTCTCTACACTATGAAAAAGAAAATGGAGACATTTAAAGCAATCCTAAGTTTCAAATAAAAGTAGAACTTAAAAGCGTCTTTGACATGTGTCCCTCTATAGGCTGTGTTTGCTTGGTTCACTCAGCACCGAGGAAACTTTATTGAGTGTCTTATTGAGCAGGCACAGTAGGAGGAACGTTACCCTCTGAGATCTCCAGGACCACTTATGGGGATGGAGTTTATTTACTTTCATGTTTTCATATGAGAACAGAGACAACATGGGATCTCTAAAGCTTGGATCTTGCAGCTACTATGCTGCACAAAGCAAGTGATGCAGAAATGGGGTCTGAAGTTCAGCCCTGTGATGAGTGTGTGGTTCACAATGTTGCAGGTTTTTTGGGGGTTTTGTTAAACACCACTGTTTAATACCTTCAGTGTCATGTTAAAAGCACAGAAAGATATACGGCCATATTCATAAAAGAATTAAAAGATTCATGTATAACTTGTAGCATCTGAATTCTGCCCCAAAGCCTCAGAATGCAATTCTGAACTCTCCTTTCCCTTCCAATCTCTAGAAGTGCCCCATGACCTCAGGTATCCATGTTTTTATAACAAACTTCTTGAGGTGCTAAAGCTTTCTTCTGCCAATGCCCTCAGTCTTCTGAGCAGCTCTGCACAAGACTCCCATCTAAGTCCAATTTGCTTTGTTACAAGGATATGTCTGCAGCTGTGAATCTTATGATATGTTTTTTGGAAACCCTACGGGTATTCTGACATCAAAACATCAGTCTACCCAAGCAGGTTAGTGATACAGAGAAGTAGGAGTAAATTTTCGGTGGCTAAATAAAGGCTGAGTGTATTCCCTATGGGTAAATGATGTCTGAGTTTGTTGCTTTATCTGTTTTAATTTGATATACGTGAAACTTTCAGCAAACAAGTCCATGTGTATTCATGAAAATGTAGTTTGTGTTTGTATATTCCTGAATCACACTTCTTCTCCATGCCTTTTCACTTCTCACATGTTTTGCACTACAGAGAGATGTGTGGGTAAAACAGAGTTTATTCTGCTGAACATGTACTCCTTTAAGGAAAAATCCTGCCTATTCTTCTGTCAGCCCATAAGTCCTTAGCTGCAGGAGGGAAGCATGCTGATGTTGAGGAGGAGAGTTTCTGTACAGGAGCAGAGTATTTTTAGTGCAGGAGGGTGGATGTGAGGTGGGAGAAACAACAGGCCTAGGTCATGTACCTGCCCTGGGCACAACTCTTTCCTTCCTGGGGACAGCACAGGTTTCTGCAGAGCAGCTCTGCCAGGATGTGGTACTGCTCACTGTATATAGGTGGTGTCTGCACAGATAGACTGGGTTACATGCCTGCTGCAAATCTAGACTTCCGTTCTCTTATGGGGTGGGAATGAGTTCAGGCTGGCTTTCTAAAGCTGTATTTTAATGGATTTATGCTTATTAGCCCACCAGAGAGGGCTCGTGAGAGGCAGAAACTAAAACTACTTATATCAATATATTATGTAATTGAATATATCATCATACCATGCCAGACTGTGATAGAATTTCTGGGCAGATTTCAGCTTGGTGCACGAAATTCCAGGAGTGTTGATGACCTGCCTGAAAGGATGACTGGTCCCCACGACCCCTCATTCCTTGTCTTCTTGCTGAGAAACCGACCAGAAAGAAGCTGAAGTCAGACTTACTTGTTAGTGTGCTTTTGTGATGTGGCCACTGGGAATGGCACTTAGGCAGCTACTCACTTTACAAAGGCTTTAATAGCCTTTAGATGGTATCAACTTTTTAGTTGTTCCTCATCTGCATTGGAATTGAGCCAGCATCCTGTTGGCTGAAATATTTTGTATCCCCATTAAAAAATATTTTACTGGCCTTCTTTACTTAGAATACATCAAACAATTTCCGTTTCTGTTTGGTTTTCTGCTCAAATATGGAAGCTAAAAGTAGTCCTGGTAGAGGGTAGCCTAAACTACCAAAAAACACAGAGAGACAAAGCCGTGGGTTGTTGGAGGCCTTTCAGAGGCAGGATGGAGACAGCAGTGCACAGCAAGAGCTCAAAGCCTGAAAAACAGAAACACCTAGAGAGGCTTAAGTCCCTCCACTCTACCGCATAGCTGAAAAGTCTCATTATCGTTTGTGGAGAAAGAAAACCTTTCTCTTTTCTTCCCTGCCTTCATTCCACACTTACAGCAAGAGTCACAGAGCTATTATCTAAATGAGGGGATCACAGAAATGTGTATTTTTGGTGAGAACTTAGTGCTGAATGGCATTCCTGAAAAGGTCACTGCTGGCTATTTCATTAGGAAATTTGAACAATCAAAAACTGTGCAAAAATTAGGTTTTCACATACATTAACTCCATGCTATTTCTCCTGATTCTTTTTTAAAAGAAAGATATGGTCTCAGAGGAAATAGATTTTTCTGCAACATACAGTATATATTGTCTTTCAGTACAGCTTCCGACTAAAATTTATCTCTTGCTAAATGCAGACTAAATGAATAGTGTAGAACTAATATATTTTGTGCCAAGAAAATAAATGGGCACAGTGCTAGATGCTTAAGAGTGTCACTAATTATTCACGTGATTTGTGGCATCCCTTCTTAACAAAGGTATGGGGGCTATAACTGGGAAAATCTTTTACATTTCTCTCTTGGCAAACAGGCAGTGAGGAACAGCGGGCTCACAAACAGGCCCAACCCTCTTAATTTCAGTATACCCAGAATGCTATTCCAGCTCTCAAAAATACTCTAGGACATCCAGTGTTTGTGCACTGAGGACAAACCGGAAGGCTTGGGTGTTCCTGTATGGCAACCAAAGGGGTTTTCTTTCTCTTTTTTTGCCTTTTTTTTGGCCTTTTTTTTGGTGTGTACTTTGCAAACCAGAATTGTGTAAGGCTGATCCCAGTTTTAGCTTCCATACCATGAATGCAAAGGCATACCCAGAAGAGTTTTTTTAGCGGGCAGCAAATAGTTTCCAACCGCACAGCTCTGAGTCCGGCACGGTATGTGTGCAGCATCCGAGAAGCGCAAATGGATGTACAGGAGTTTCCATGGTTTTGCAAAGAAATGAGGCCTTTCTCTTGCTTTTCCCCTGCCCTTTCTCTTTCTTTTTGGCTCTTCTTGGGCAGCATTTAAATTAACAAAGGAGAAGGAAGAAATGAAAGGAGGTACAGATGTTGTGGAAAAGTGTTGTGTTGGCGAGAGGTATTTCTTAACCTTCAGAAGTTACCGGAGAGCATGAGATTACCACATGAGGTTCATTGAGATAAAAGTGGAAAACATTGTGCCTATGTGACTTCTCTTAAAGGAGAAGCAGCTTTTCATATACACAGAAAAATACACTGGCACACTGGGGGACAGAGTCACTGGTGATGACCACAGAAGCAAAAATTAACGTAAAACATGGTAAATAAAATGTCACCTTGTTTAGCCCCAAGCTAACACTTTCATTCTCTGGGTAGGTTACAATTTTAGTTTGGTTTTATGACAGACCTTGATGAACGTACTGAGTTTTGTCATTGTTAGTATTTCCATTTTTTTGAAAAGAAAAAACTGTCCTGGATAGCCTATATTTTAGAACTGTTTTTCTCTTGAGGTAGTTGTTTTATTTTTGTGAGAGTTTGTCGATTTCTTCCACATACTGTTACCAGCATGTTCTCCAAAATTAAAGTCTAAGTGGCCAAAACTAGCTGAGTGATAGCAGCTTAGGATATTTTTGTCCTTTCTCATAAGTGTGTCTGGGCAGTGTAAATTCATATTTTTTAAGGGAGGAGCAGTGTTTTTCACTTTCTCTGTATTTCCACTGCAAGTACAGGAAGTCAGCAGCTACTGTCAAAAGAAACCAGAATTAGTAGGAATACAGTTATGCTTTTGTCTTTTATTAGACAAAAAATATGTTTGGCACCAGCATGATCAAATGGAGTGTGTGCATTCTGTAAAGCATTTAAAATGTATTACCAGAAAAATAACTGATGTCTGTGGAAATGCAACACATATTTAGATATTTGAGTGAAAACATACTGAAAGACAAAGAAGAAACTCCACCTTTAAAGCCATCCTGCTTAGCAAAGACCTTCAGAGGGTTCCTAAACTGGAGCCAGAGAAAAGCGGCTCAAGCGGTGAGGGGGATCCAAATTGGGTCCCAAAGGGGTATGAGCACAGAAGGAGCAAGTAGGCTGAATACTGTTATGTCAAAGATCCTAAAAATGATTCACATTTTGCAAACTCTTGGGGAAAAGTCCAAGTTAGATTGAAAATGCTTGAATGAGCAGAAGTAAGATTAATTTGGACTCAGAGTCACCAATTAGAAAACCTCTCTCCTGTTAAACACCGACCTCTTAATTAGACAATCTTGCCTCTTTGTTTTCTAGCATCAACAAAATGGATACATTAGTGCCATATGAAGCTGCCTTAGGAGGATTAGCTAAAGGAAACTACATATAAAACTTCACCTTTTAATTAACTTTTAATGAATTGCTCTCACAAGAGAAAGCAGTCACAGAGGGACTCCAAGATTCAGGAGTTACCTAAGGTCGATAACAGATTTTGGGGAAAAAGCCCAACCCACCAGATTCTTTGCTCCACATATATTTCAGCTTCATTCATAGCTTGGGCAGTGGAGTCATTGTGGGATATTTAAAAGGAAGAAAAGCTTAAAAATTTAGATGTGTAACTAATTATATAAACATGCCATCTTTGTTTTTGTCAGTTTTGGTTACTGGGAAGCATATTTTCCTTATTTAGTGTTGCCTTTGTGCAGTTATAATAAGCCAAAGGGAAAAAAAAAGAAGGAGAAGCAGTGAGGGAGGGAGGGAGCTAAGAGATCGCGGACACTGGCGGGATGCTCCGTCTGCCAGCAGCCTGGCTGGGCCATCCCCACTGTGATGGCATTCCCTGAGCACAGCCATCAGATGGAGGTGAGGATCTCTAGCTGGGTGAGTAATCACACTTGGCATTTGCTGTCAGGAAGACAACTTTGGTACTGAGACTAGAGATCATTAGGAATGAAACATCAAATGCTGGAAAACAAATGGAGGCTTAATCTTCAATGAAAGAGAACATCAGGAAAACATGGCTTTCATGGTTTTGGGTACCCGATGTGCTGGGAACTGGCAGAATTTTACCTCAGTTGCATTCCCTGTCTCTCAGACCCATGGTGCTCTGAAGCTGCTGTAAAAGGCAGCAAACCTCTCCTGCTGTGTAAGGAGTAAGCAGGCGGCAGGGCAGAATTTGTCACAATTCCATGTGCATCCAGCTTTTCTTGAAAAGAAAAAGAGGCAGACCTAGACATACACTGGATTTGGCCCACTGCTTTTAATTTAAGGCATCTTGGCAGTAGGGTGCAGGATGGGAATAAATCCCCACCATCCCATGGACTGCACATATGACACCACATCCTGGGGCTCCAGTGGCCCGGGGCCATTCTCCTGTCACCTGCACCCCATGTCTCTGGAAAGAGGGAGTTTGCAGCTGGGCAACATGGAGCCTTACCCCCACTATGAGAACTGGTTCAGTGCAGTCAGATCAGAAGCAAACAAACTCAGAGGAAATGGTGGTGTTCCTCAAAACCCACCCAGTTCCAGGGGACCCTGCCCTTGCTGTTTGCCTGCCCTCCTCTAGTTGCTTTCTGTAAACATTTGCTTGCACACATTTTTGTCAGCACAATAGCCTTTCTTACAGTGAACTTCCGCATGAGCAGCCAAGACAAAGGCATCTGTGAGCAAACTGAAATATTAATTGTTGCCTTTTGCTTGGCTGAGTGTTCGCCTTCCAACATTTGTCTTTGTGACACTCAGGGACTGCTCAGAGCTGTGGGATGTCCTTCTGCAGCCCGCTCCGGGCTGGGCGATGCCCACCAGTGGGACCTCCTTCCCAGCCACTTGGCTGCCGCCTTGGCAGCAGCCCTCAAGCTGACGAATTTTGGGGTCCCTTGGCAAGCCCTCATGGCTTTAGGCTGGCTGCTGTGCTTGGCCGCTGTGTCTTCAGTCTCTTCACCCACCACAGCCAGACCAACTGAGAGCTGGGTAAATGGGACCCTAGGAAAAGTTTGCCCTGCAGCTTGCAGGGAGTGCTCAGGGTGCATCCACACTGGGCCCCAGTAGAGGGGTTCTCCTAAGTCCCACCAGTGCTAGTGGTTATTTCATCCTAGAAGGGATGGCTGGAGTCATGCTGGATCCCCACAAGCCCTGCACCTCTCTTAGGTCTGCAGCCTTGTGTCCTACACCTCCCTGTCCTCATATCCCTATTTATTAGGTTAGGACTTTAGGGGGTCACTTTATCTGGAGCCTCAGGTATTTATGGGCTCTTGCTAAATACCCAGAAAGCTTGTGACCTGTGTAAATACCTCTTTCAACTCTGCAAGGGACTCAGCACACAGTCTGCTGCCAGGCTGTTTTCCTTTCACTCCAAATCCACTTGCTGTGAAGTGTCCTCGTCCCATCTTAATTGTTCATTTCATCCCTTTCATCCCCAGGTGGGGCTCCTCATTCACTCATTGAAGATTTTATAAGCTATTAATTATACATTGATTCCGTTAAGCTCATGATCCCTGTCACATTATCAACTTTCAAGGGAGACAGTACATGACATGCTGTGAACGCTGATGACAAGCTGGGTGAGAAGCCATGGAGGTGTAGCTCCAAGAGGGGTCTGCGCTTTTGCAATGATCACCCCCAACCACAGATCCTTGAGACCCTCTTCCAGCCCACCAACCACTCAACCAGATCCAGACTCATGTGACCAACATGTTCATGTCTCACACATAATTCACATATAATCAAATTGTGAGCAATCTAAGCAAGCAGTTTGCAGTCCTAGGCTGAATAACCTTCATTATTCAAAAAAGCATGCAAAAAGGAATATTTTCAGAGAATAAATAAGTCACAAGCAGGAAAAAAGTGCCTGTATTTGTCAGATAATTTATCCTCAATGAATAATTCAACCATTTCTAATAATTATAACTTATTATTTATAATATACACACTGACATAGGTGTACACGGTGCTTCAATAAAGGTAATTACAATAATTTTGCATGAACTTATTGGATTAATGAGATAAGCACAAAATGTAGTTTTTCTGCTCACTGTGTTACAGAAATCAGTTTTGCAACACATAGCGGGCTCAAAGGTGTTTATCCAAAATTTTACATAGGTTCTCTACAGCTGTCAGTGGTATAATACAGCTTTAAATAATTTTTTAAAATGCCTCCCTTGACACATCTTAGATATAAATTCTGATATTTGCCTCCTTTAAGTGCTTTCTGACAGAATCATTCAAATAGCCTATCTTTCTGTAGGTTGCATTTTTAATCACAATGAAATAACAGCTCATGATAAAGACACAAATTAGACCTGATTTTACAAATTTTTCTTGTAGGATCCAGTGTTCATTTTGCTTAAAACAGAAAACAAATAGTATGCTTTCAAAATGGAGGCTTAATAGGAACTCAAATATGAAGACTTCTATTTAAAAAAATCAAATCTAAAAAAGAGGCTTGGAATGCCCAGTGCACAATTGTTTAAAAATGATGCAAAACCTGAGGTTTACCTGTATCTTTAAATGATTTTCACCCATTTATTTTTAAAAAAAACCCCACTTGGATTTTTTTCTGCCTGACTCAGTCTGAATATTACACAGGATTTTGCAGAGCAGCAAAATGAGACATGAACTGAAAAGGTCCTTGGAACTTGTTTCCACGGCACAGCTCATGCCATGCTCCAAGAGATGCTCTGGATATTTCAGAGAAAGAATGCCTATTATCTCTTTTCAGGGCTCAGTGCATTTCACCTAAAAATGTGCTGGCAATATGCTGTCAGGAAGATCAGTTGCATATTGTTTCTCCTGTTTTGCCAAGCACTTGTACGGTCACAGAATTTCCACAGAACAGTTCTCATAAAAATCATGGTTTATTCGTAAGGACAGTATTCCGTGTAATGACCTCTGCAAAATGTACAATCCCCAGCAACATTCCTAGCAGGAGGATTCCTAACTTAGCCTCTCACTCTGTGGAGCTCTGAAGCTTGTGCTCGCTTTCAGAATGAAAACAGGCACATTGAAGTCGGTGAGATAACTCATGTGCTTACACATTTAATGCATGCTTACACAGTGCAGTGAATCAGCCTCAGCAATGTTAAAGAATTCCTTAAACAAACTTGGGAAAAAAGGGATTTTTTTCTTCTTCTTGCAAAACTGCACAGCATTGAGGTTTTTTTTTAAACTCTTTTAGAAAAAATATTCACTTTTTATATGAAAATGCTCATATTTTTTTGATTTGGCTTCAGTGCTTTAAAAAGTGACAACAAACACATATATATTTAGCTCTTATTAATTATGGGGAGGGAAAATTTAATTTCCTGACTGTGTTTCCCATGTACACACAAGCCCCATGAGTTAGTGGCAACCTCTGTAGCTGCTCGGGGGAAGCTGTTAACTACACACAGAGCACCAGTGCAGATCTGCCGGCCTGGGGAGCTGAAAGAGCGTTATTAGAGGCTGGCTGAGGCAAAGTACCACAAGGCAGCTTTTATAGCTAAAAATCTTACAGTCACAAAGCATGGACATTTATTTAATTGGTTATTGAAGAAATAGGTTGGGACAAAGTTCCAGAAATCAAGGAGACACAAGGCTGTGAAACCTGCAGTCACTACGGGGAAGGGGAAGACATCATCTGTGTTTCAAAGGTCCCAAGTCCTCTACTGAGCTTCTCAATGTTTACAAGAAACACAGTGGCTGGGGTGTACTATGAAGGGTGGGAGGTGATGACAGCTTCAGCATGAATTTTCTTCCTTCTTTTGTTCTGGAGGTAGTTTCAGTACTTTTCAAAGTGGACTTCAAAAGTAAAAAGAAATATTAATTAAAAAAAAGTTGGTTACATGTATTCCTGTTTTATCTCTTTTTCTTTTTTCCCTAGTGATATGTAGGCTACAGTGTGAATTTTGTTTGGGAAATTAATAATTAACCTTCATTTAACTTGCTCATTTTCACATTGCTTTTTGACAAACACACTCACTGACATTAGAAAATCTGCAGTGCTGTCAACTAAAATGATTTTAAATCCAGCTGGTGATACTGATGCATATCCTACAATTGGACATATATAAACTGGTTTAAACATTGCTTTAATTAGTTTACCTTGATTTGGTAAATTACCGGTTTCAAATAAATCTATATAAATTCCACCCTGATGTCTTAAAATCCTTGGGCAGCTCTTCACCGCAGTGACTGGGACTTAATGTCATACTTTGTAAACTCCACAGAACCCCTGGATGAAATTATTCCCCTTTGTATTTCCCCTCTTTGTTACTCATATCATCTATGGTACTTGGCTCCCCAAACATGCAGGGTTCAAAACATGTTTTTGTCCCTACAGTACTGATTCCCAATGAGAACTTTTAACAACTATGTTAAAAAAGCATGCCTAGACCCAAAAGCTCATGAAAGTATAAAAATTCTCATGTTTGGTGTAAGAGAAAATTCAAGGGTTTGGTGTACAACTTCAGTATGACAAACCCCTGCCTGATGCTGGAAGGAAGGAGGAAAAAAAAGGAAGGGGAAGGGGAAGGGGAAGGGGAAGGAGAAAAGAGAGAGAGAGAGGGAGGGAGGGAGGGAAGAAGGAAAGGAGTTCCATCTGCCTGTTACTGAAATACCAGAGAACCTACCCAAGAGAATAACTGCAGAAGTTATTGTTCTTATATTGTTTGTTGAAAATGCCACTCAGAATGACAGTTACTTTTTTAATGGGAGGTCTTCTAAGTTTGATCCACTTCTTACGTCGTTGTATCTAACCTTTTTCACAGATTTTGCAGTGCTTATTTCCGTTTGCAAAGAATCATCTATCACACTTCTTCACTTAAAAAGCTGTTTATACCAAGGAAATTAAAATTGTATCTATATTTTTACTGGAAATAGGCATGTCACTGCTGTGGGAATGTTATTCAAGCAAGTTTTGTGTTGTCGGCCTCTGCAACACAAGGGAAATTAATTGGCTCATTTAAAAGGAAATAAGCTTCTCATCCACTGCAGAGTCTCCATAATAACGTTTTAAGAATTATTCCAAAAAGTGGGAATACATAAAGTTAAGATCATGTTGTCTCATCTTGAAGAAAAATAGTCTGCAGAAATAAAGAAATGAGTTGCTTCTGTTACAGTCTGAGTCTTCTCCCATTGCTGCTAAACGTAATGTAATCTAGAAAGATCCAATGAATAAATGCTAGCTCTTTTCTTTTTAAATTTTGGATGGATGCACAGCATTCTCCAGTCAAAATGCAGATTCCCCTAGGGCTTGGGCTGATTTAAAGTCTCTGCCTGTGGAGATCCCTCAGAAATAATTTCCATGGTCCCACAGCAACAGCTAGTCCAAGCTGGGAGGTTATGCTATTGATGCCATCATCTTATTCTTACCATTCCCTGGCAAAATTCTCCCTTGTGTCTGATTTGGACCACACCACACTTAGAGCAGGCTTCATACAAGAGAGTGAGAAAGAAAGTAAGAGCAAGACTGCAGATGTAACATTCCTTGTTTCTGGGCCACTGCCTCTACTTTTTCTCTACCTGCAGCCTTAGGAGGGACCAGAGCTTGGCTTCTGATGGACAACCTGAAATCATAAGAAAGCTGACACTGGAAATGCACTGTCTGCTCTCAGCAACATTCAATTTGGACTCTACTGGCACCCAAGAACCCTACAAGCCACAGGGCACCACAGGCCTGCACATCTGCTTCAAAACTTCTCCTCTCATCTTTCACCACTCTCCTTCAGAAAGCATGGGCCTTCTGCTCCCATGTGGGGAGGAGATGCCCTAACAGCAGGTGAAGGAGTCTGGGATCCCTGACATTATGCAGGGATGTGTTTGCAAGAAACCAAAGGGCCCCAAAATCCTTGTATTTAAATTGATGCCAACCTCCTTCTGGAACTACTTCCTGTTTTCACCCTCTACACGGATGGAGGCACTAGAGAGGTGTATGGATGAGAATGTATTTTTGAAGTCACCAGCTGAACGTGGTACGAGCACCAAATCTTGCTGTGGGGACACGGTACTGCACATGTAGCCTGGGATGGGAAGACTGACATCCCCATCTCTCCACTGGCTTTCGGGGCATAGGCAGGTCTTTGAAAATCCTCCAGACTGGTTCTGTAGTTTTGGCAACGTGGAGGACAGGGACCAGGAAGGAGAGGAACCCCAGAATAAAATCACAGAGGTAGTGGTAATGGGTTGTCAGTGTTGCTGTTTGTTGGCAGCAGCCACCCCACGCCTCAGCTGAGTGCCCCACTGCAGATGCCTTGGGGACAAGTGGATATGTGAGGAAAGGGCCACTGCTCGCCTGTCCACGTAACACGTCCTCCAGTGGGACTGCTGCCGTTGGCAAGGATTTACACGAGCCAGCCTCAGGTTTGGTGCTTTTTTTCCCATGGAGTTGCTGAAGTCCCTTTGGAATATTAAAAGCCACATCATGGTGCTATACATATTAATGTGTGAGGATTTTTTTCTATTGTCTGTACCTTTCAGTCTAAGTCTGACTGACAGCCTTATCTATAATATCCAAGTCTCATTTTCAGATAGGCCACTCTTCCTCTTTGGCAACGTACATTTTTGTTTTGTTTTGTTTGGTATTACAGAATTTGCAGTTTTGGTGATTTTTATATTATATGATGTAGATCTGACAAATTGTATCTGTTATCTTGACGATTTAATATAGATTGCATTCCTAGATTCAGAAACCAGAATACATTTGAAGGTGCAAAAGCCAGAAATGTTGGTATTTTAGGTAGTTTGTTTGTAACAATGGAAAAGACATATGGCTTTTAGTGTTAGTTTTAAGGATATCTACCATTTTAATATAAGGTCAATGTACAAGTTAACATTTTTTTAATAAAATATGCCACTGAAATGTACAAAAGTGGGGTTTTTTTGTGTTTTCATTTATTTTAATGCTACTGTGTGGTACAAATTTTTTTGTTCTTCTACAGAGGGGCTATTGCTGGATTAGTTTTCTTATTTGATAGTCAAGTCAAATAAATAAGACCAAAATGGTAGACAAGAGAAAAAAAAAATACTGACTTTTTTTCCTCTTCCCTAGTAGCCATGTTTGCAGCCATATTTGTTTTAAGTAGCCTTGGGCAAAAAGTTATGTGCCTCATTAATCTAAATCAACCTTGCAGGATTTTATGGCAACTGTTGTTGCTGTTGCCACATTATGTATGCTTTTTCCTTTTGTTCTTCAATATAGTGCTTATGAAGCTAAGGAACAATTGTCACTTCCTATTATGTGAACTAAATGTACAAGAATTGATGGGGCTTTCTACCTAATGTTGTTAGCCTGAACCTGGTTTGTTTATTTAATGAACAAAATGTCACAGTGTATCTGCATCCTCCTGACATCTGAAACAGTGGCAGCTGCTGGTGGCAGATTTCCTGAAACTTGGGTGCAGAATTAACCAATTCAATTTGCATGTTATCCAAAAAAGGAGGGAGGAGAGAGAGAGAGAGGGAGAGAGAGAGGGAGAGGCAAGATTGTCTTTTGAAAACATTCTTTTAAAAAGCATGTATTTTGTGCACAGATGTCCTGAGGACTATTGTATTGTGGGGGGTGGGGAGGAGCCAGTCTAATCCTGACACATAACGTACTTCAGCACAAGTAGATTTAGGGAAGTTCATTGAGATTCAGGGTTTAAATATGATAGTGTTACCAGATAGATGCCAGGTTGGTAAATAAAAACTCGGCAGGAGTGTTTTAAAAACTGAAACTTATTCTTGCCTCCGTCCTCTTATAGCAGGCTCTGTTAAACCAGAGACACAGATTTTGCAGCCATGACACCTAAAGACACATTTTATGCCTTCTCAAAGTTGGAATTTATAGACATAAATAAATGGTGATAATGAATTCTTAGGAAGTGACAAAATCTGTGGGAATCACTGAAGACATTCACGCTTCCCAATTGCTAATCCTAATATTAATTGCTAAATTGCAGTGTTTTGGCACAAGCATCCTGAAGCTTGGAATCATTGGTGGAAAATAATGTTTACTGGGCACCAGAAGCTTTCAAATAAAGGTAAAACCTCATCTAGATTTGTCTAGCTTTAGCTGTTCAGCGGGAGGGTAGTGCTGGGTCTACGCAGGCTCCAATCAAAGGAACAGCAAAGGCAGCCACCCAGGTTCCTTGTTTAGGGTGCTATGCACATCCCTCATTGTGGCCAACACTACCATCATGCTGCATATGCAAAGAAAAGAAAACACAATCTTTGGGTATATTACATGACAGTGCAGGGATCTGAACTACTTGGTAGAAGGCCCAGTTATGAGTATGTCTGGCAATTAAAAATAATTGGGAAGCAGGTTTGCTACTAACTCTTCCAAGAATGCCAGTTATGATATAATGATGTTTCATTAGACATGCTGAAAGCTGTGAGCTCCGTATGGCAATGGCAATTAGGAAGGATCATAAAGAAGAAAAAAAAGAAGAAGAAGAAGAAACGTTAAAAATATCCCAGCTAAGATTAGCATAGCATTTAATGGCCACTTCATTAGCTAATTGATTTCTTATTAGTTACAGGGAATAGCCCAGTTAGGGGCTCTGCACAGCTAATTAACAGCATTTACACAATTAGTCAGTTGCTCATTTTGTAACCAAACATTCTTGGAATCAACTGTGGCTGTGATGCTCTGGGCCATTTGATTAATTTTATTTTATTTTTTCCTAATATTGGCTTAACCTTCAAATAAAAAATTCACTCCCTAGGGCTCCACCATATTTAATCACAACATTATACAAACAGAAAAAAGCTACGTCACACAATCTTAGGACGTGAATTGGTTCCTCTTTCTTTTATTTGCAAGTTGTTTTATTGGCCCCATGAAGTCAATAGCATTCAAGAAGCAGAATCGTCTGTCTTGTCTCCTGACAGCTGAGTTTTTGCCCATCAAACATTATTATTATTTTGCAACTGGAAAATGGAACACATACATAATTTTTTGCTTATGTATTGGGAGAAGAATGCAGGAGGTCTGGCTGAGATATTTATTTCTTATGCAGTTGCTTCCTACTGCAAAAGAAATGTATTTAGTAGAAAACTTGCCATTTAATAAAAAGCATGTTTTCACATTAGTTTATACCTCAAATTAAGGGTGAATGAGGAAAATTGCATGATGTTATAAGGGTCAGAAAGGGACAGGCTGGATTTATGTGACACTTTGTTAGCAGCTCCGAGAAAATTGATGACCAAGAACATAATAAATAACAATAATAGAATTTAAAAAAACAAACAAAAAGAAACTTGTCTGCTCATTTTCAGTGTATGGCGGCACTCCATAATCTCATAGCACCCAATTATTATTCTGGCGAACCCAATTTCCCTTTTGCTCCCCAGACTCCTATGCACCAAGAAGAGCCAAACTCTGATCTCGCTGTAAGCGGTAATGACATCCCCCCGATACAGGGATTCTCCTGTGAGACAGAAGCCTTTTAACATTGATGCATATAGGCTGTTAGCACTGTAAGAAGATGTTGCATATGTGAGCAGAAGGTCAATGTCTTCACATGCCAGTTTTCATCGGCACATTGGGATTCTGTATGAAATTACCATACGCTAATTAAATAAAACCAAAGCCTCATGATGATCGATCAGGCCAGAGATGATGGCTAAACATCAATATATTAATTATTATGCTTTTTTTTTTCATTTCACTTATCTTTTTTTTTTCCTCTTTAATGTTTCCTCAGAATAAGTACAAAATGGGAAATTATTTTCATTTACCATTACTGTATTAATTGCAGCTAATGGAAAAACACTCTCTCAGACACATAATGGCAATTATTCCACTTCTCCCTCCTTATTTTTTTTTTCCTTTTAATGAGAATGTATTTTGTAAGTGTGTCTGAAAACAGTGAACTATAATGGATGGTCATTTCAGTGCTGTATTTTTTTCTCATTTACATAGATAATAAGTTTTCTTTCCTCCCACATTGTTTCTTGTTTTGTTGGTAATGCACATTTTGTTTAGTTGCTTCAAAGGATTGTAAGAATCAAGAAAACTTCCAAGTTACCTAATTTTAAATTTCTAAATTCTGAAGGACATGTACAACACTCACACTGAACTTCTTTGTGTTCCTATTAAATACAGCAGAAATCCAACCATGGATTTGTGAGGTTTTGCTAGATTCCAGATTAGTGGTGAAAGTGAGCATTTAGGTGTCTGTGGAGTTCTGGTATTAACCTCTACAGGATCAGACAATGCAATAAAAGGAGAGGAGGAATTAGGGACTGGTTGTCTTGTCTCCAGCTCTCATACTCCAGCTTCTGCTGGAGATGGGTTTCTACTGTGTTCATTCAGTTCCTGCTGTTTGCTTCTTTTCTTGGGTTACCTGGATGTCCACAGTAGCAGCGGCTCATGCATTTCAAAGGATGACAAAAGGTAGTCCACAGTGTCCACAGCTGACATCCACAATTCTCTTGCTTTTCCTTTCCAGGCATAAATGCTACATGCTTCCCTCCTCCTTCCCATTTCAGCCGGTGAGTATTTCAAGGTATATTCTCAAGGTCTTCCCATTAGAAATCAAGACAAACCAAAATCAATTTCTGAAATTCTTCTCTGTCACCAGGATATCTATCCTGCAGGCAGCTTCCCCTACAAGTGCTTGTGCAGGATTCAGCCAACAGAATCTGTATAGCAGCACTTGAATGATCAAATAGTTGGTCTGAAATGCAAAGGAAAATCATTGTTCCTCTCCTATTTGCCCTTTCCTGAAAGGGAAAAATATATTTCCTCAGCCTATGATGACAGTTTTTATATGATGTCTGTTAAGCTGTGTTACCCCAGTCAACAGCTCTCCACTTGGGCACTGTAAGTACAGTAGAATCAACTTTCTGAATTTATGTCTCATGTTGTAATTTTGTGAGCTGCATCCCCCAGCAGTTTCTTGTGTTTGTTTTGGTGGGTTTGAAACCCTCACTCCGTTAAGAATAAACATACAATTTCTCAGTCAATTCCAGAAAAAAATTCAAAGATACCCTTGTAGTTATCAGTTCAACCTAATTTGTCCCACCATTTGCTTTCCAAATGCTTGCCTTGTTTTCCAGGAGCTGGAATGCCTGGACTGGTCTTGGTGCTCATGTCAAAGCATCGTGACTGTTGGCAAACATAGAAACAGACATTTAACAGGTAATCTGACCTGGTGCTTCTAAGCTAGCCTGTGCAGCTCTGTCCCATTGCCCTGGCACAGAGATAACTGTGTTTTGGTATTTGAATAGTACAGATATTAAGGAGGGTAATTTAACCATCTTTTAGGAAACTTGGGAAATTAAAGGGGTGTTTTTGGCTGCATTGCATAAACTGCAGAAAACTTTGTATCTTCTTACCTCAGTTTCTCCTTCTGTAAAATTATTTGGTTAAAACCCTGACTAGACCACCTTGAAAGTGCACATAGGACACAGCATTGCTGTTTATCTCTGTGTGAGGGACTCTAAGCTCTGATGGTCATCAGCTGGTGCATGCTAGCTCTATAGGACATGGTGCCAGCACCTCAGTGTTGGCTCTGCCTGCTGGTACAGAGTTAGGGTCATGCAGGCAATATTCAACATTGCTAGCAGTGGTCAACAGGATACACAGCGATTTTTCTTCCCCAGTAGTAGTTCTAGTTACTCTCCAAAGAATAGAAAAAGGTGTCGTGCTTCCTCTCCCTTTCCCCCATCCCCCAATATCTTTTTGCTGAGGGTTTAACATTACCTGGGGAAAAATCACTTCACTTCCATGGTTCACTTCCTGAAGCCTAACCTTGTCCCAGTCCTTATTCCCTATTTAAAAAGAGACAGTGCAGCAGTTTTTAATGATTAAAGGGATCTGTCTGTGTGTGTGTGACATGTAGGGTTTGTAACTCTCTAGACTGCAAAACTACCTATTCTCTGCTCAAGAGCTCGCTGTGCTGTGCAGTTTCTGTAAAGAAACTACTAAACACAATTTTAAAGGTGAAACAATGTTATTATTTCCATCTGCACTGGTTTTGGTTGGGGCTGGTTTTCTTTACAGTGGCTAATATGGGGTTGTGGGTGTACCTGGGAACTCCCAGATTTTAAACTTTTGCCAATACTCCTCCATGACAACTTGCAACGTAGTCGTAGTCGGCATTGGCAATTTTTGAGGACCTCTTCAGAGGCTGATTAGGGGTGAAAGAAGAAGAAGAGGGGGGGCATTTGGAGTGAAAGTCTGAATGATGCTTGGTTGACAGCTGGGGTGAAACCATGACATTGTCTCATCAAATACTATAGAAAATGTCCTGTTAGAGGGAAGAATTAGCCGTTCCACAGACCCCTTGCAAATGTCAGACCTGGGAAACTAGTATCTGTCCCAAGAATCAAAAAAAGGAGACTAAACTCAATAAAGAACATGAAGCTCTAACATCTAAATTCAGGATAAAACAGAAGATGGACAAGATATGCAAAAACTATTTCTGGACTACATAAAATATACAGAGTCAACAAATGATGCATTAAAACTGACAGCACAAATATATGCTGACTTCCCGTCCAATGCCTCTCTTACCACACTGTCTCTCCCTGTAATACTTTCCTTCACTCTACGGATATAATCAATGTCTGAAAAAAAAAATAAAATAAAACAGAGAGGGCAAAAGAATTTGGGATTTGACTCTGCTTGGCAGGAAAGTCAGTGATGAGCAGCAAAGCCCAATGATTCTCAGTGCAGCGCACAGAAAGTTGTATGGGATGATGCTAAATGGATAAGTAGCAGAATGAAAACAAATAAAAGTGAAATAACTATCTTAGGTTACAGGCTGACTGTTGTGTAGGTGAACAAAGAAGGAAGAAAATGTCCTACACTCTGAGGAAGGTCTCACTTGGACTTGCTGTGCTCCACACATACTTGCCAAGGAAAGGAACATCATTGCTCCAGTGTGACCTGTCAGACTGCAAAACCAGCATGGTTTCAACCTTTAATCCTGCAGAAGCTGAGCCATAAAGATGCCTGGATACACATGAAACTTTGTCTTTCTGCTGAATCGATCTCTTCTACAACCTGTGAGGAAAGTGAGGGAATTAAGCCTATTTCCTAGCTATGTTTGACTGAAATTAAATCATATGTTTAGGGAGGACTTGAACAGCCTAAATGCCAGAGGGCAATCCAGCATCTCAGCATGGGATGTTCCCAAAGACCCCCACTGAGGAACCGGAGATCCTGCTGGCAAGCAACCAGATGGGGAGTGTATTTGGCAAGGAATGAACTTGTGGTCCCCTAACTGCTCTCTGAGGGCTCTGAGTAGTCCGATGCCCATCTGTATCAGCTGAGCCCTGATTGCCCCCCACATCCTCATGTCCCTGATCCAGCACAATGAGTGATGTAAGAGGAAACCCAAAATGGCAGAAGGTCTTGATGGCCAAGCATGAAGTCCTACACTTTTATGAAATAAGAAGGTGCAAACTTTTACTCTCCTTAAAAAAAAGCCATATTAGAGTGGGTCTGGGTGGATTTGTTGTCAGTGGAGGAGAATGTACTGCCAGGGAAGGCTCTCACCCCTTCATTCCTGTTGCCTCTGCCATGCGTAGCATTTGTGACCCAGGACTGCATGTGTCCAGACACCACAGACAGAGTGAAGATGCACCCAAATGCTCTCCAGAAGTGAGCTGCTGGTGAGGTAAACTGCACTGGGCAGACTGTTTTTGTTTAAGGGAATTTTTGTCTCTCTTGTGGAGAGGAAGGGCTGGTTAGCTAGTCTCAGAAGTTATCATAGCAGATGGAAGCTAGGTTTTTTGAGACATGGGCTGCTTAGGCTGGTCTGAAAGGTATTGAACTAAACAACAACAAAAGGACAAGCTGGTGGTGGAAAGAGAAAGCAGAAAATTCAAGATACCCAGAACAAAATTAATCAAGGTGCCAGAGACCTGAAGAAAAGTCTCTAATTGCTTCCAGGACCGTAAGTATCCCAGTAATAAGCAAAAGGAAAGGGACTTGCTCACTGATTAATGCACATACACTCCATTTAGTATTACAAGCCACCGGAAGGAAAATTGAGATGACTGGAATTTTAAAATCAGTGGTACGAAACTTTTATTCAAGGGCTGATGGAATTTGCATAAAAGAACAGAGAAAGGCAGTCTACATTGAAAATAGCAACAGCTGCCTCTGAATCACTGCCAAGTACTCTTAAATGCTTATGGGCTGCTGTTCCAAAACATAAAGCAGTAGACGGGGAGCTGCTGGTCCCTATTGCTGACTGCCAAATCACACTGCAGAGCAGGATGACTGGCTGCCTAAACACCCTTCTATCAGGTGTAGGAAAAGAAAAGCTGTGCTATTGTGGAGGATTTCAGTCTGAATGACACGTGTTGGAAGTCTCATGCTGCCAAGTAATAAAATACCCTTGAAATTCTGAAAAATTACAGATGACAATACTCTAGCTCAGAAAGGGTGACAACCAACACAGGACAATTTGTTGTCAATCATTTGTTGAGGACAATGGGATTTGGCCTCATCTTAACAGGCAGAAACTGAACTGAGAAGTAGAAGTCAGCAGCTGTTCAGGCTTGGATTGACTATGTCTGTTTATGCAAACAACATAAAGTTCACATTAGCAGTACATTTACTTAAAGTTTCTAAGGGTCCCATTCCACAAAAATATTATAGTTAAGATATGAATCAGCTTAGATGATCTGAAAAGGTAAACTATGAAAGACTGAATTATTTTATAATTTTTTATGAATTCTCCAAGTGCTAAAAACATAAAGTCAAGAAAGAAGGTATAAAACCAGCCAGGTACATAAGGGAAGAGAAAGCAGTCATAGCAATTAGAAACCAGTATTTGGAAAAAATAAAAGTGAATAGCAGTAAGGATAAATTATGAAATTAGGAAAATTGATGAGGAAAGAAAAAGGACACAAAGGGAAAGCTATAGCCAGCAGAATGTAAGGCAGTGGAAGGAGTTTTTGAGTATCTAAAAAAAAAAGCAAAAAAGATCTCAATGAAAGTGTTGTTTCACTAATGAGTTAGACATGGCAGAACTGTCAACAAGAGACTGAAATATTCAATAAGCCTTTCTATATCCTGACTGGAGGAAGAGACAAGAAAACAGTGTATTTAAGTCATGCAATAATAATAAAATGAGTCCCTCTTTCACAGTGTCTAAAGATGGTGTTGATTTACAGTTACCAAAATAGTACATTTCATATTATCATGTCCGAGAGTTTCAGGCTGTGAGCTAAGAAGCATGATGGATCATTAATGGTGAGTTTCAGTAAATTCTGGGAAATAGGAAGATTTCAGGAAAAAAGCAGATGCACTCATATTTAGAAAAAGCAGAAGAGATAAGTCATCAAAACTGCTGGATAGTATTCTTGACAAAGTAATGGAAGAGCATATAAGGACCAGATTAATAATAATTTAAAGGAAGAAAATGTCATTAATAATTATTTATAGAAGAATCTTGTCAGACTAGCTCAGAATAAATTTTAATGTGATTACAACTTTGGTTTATAGAAGTAATAGCATTTGCAGTGTAATAAAATTCCAGCACTATTGCATATAGGACTACATATCTTGAATAACAAATCAGAATGTTATAAATTCAATGTCACACAATAAACAGACTGAAAGTGAATTCAATGGTGCATCCAAATCTGATTGTAAACAAGGAGTTTACATCAAGAAGGTACATTCCCTGGGTATTTTTTACTTTCTTGCTGTTTCCCATTTTTAGCTTTAATTTGAGGAGTAGGGATGGAGTTCCTAACAGCTGAGACAATGATTTGGAGACAGCTGCTGATAGAGAGAGAAAATGCTGAACCTGGTCAAAGCAGAAGTGTTTTGGGATAACTGAATGTGAAATGACCAGTCTGGGAACAGAGCATGCAGTTTGCGCTTCCAGGAGAGCTCTGCTTGAAGTAGAAAATTTTGGAAATGGTACTGTGGCCAGGATGAAAGTCACCTGAGCATGACCTCCCAGCATGGCACTAAGGCCAGAAGGGCTAAATCAGTTCCTGCTAGTATAAAAAAAAAAGAAATAGGGAGTGGGCTATTGCTGCCATCCTTGGTACTGGGGCTGTGCTTTTTGGGGTCCTATGCCCAGATCCAGTGCTCAAAATTCAAAAAGGTTCTAAAAAAAAATTGGTGTGGGTTCAGAGAGGAGCTCTGAGAATAACTAAAGGATAGCTAGTAGAGAAAGCAGCTTCCAAGAGAGAAGGTTAGCAGTGACTTGATCATAGCCTGTAAGTACCTCCACAAGGAAAAGATGTATGTAATACAGGGCTTTTCAGTCTGGCAGACAAAGGTACAGTGACTAATAAGACCAGTGGCTGGAAACTGAAGTGAGGCAAATTCAGGCCAAAAAAAGAAGGTGCATATTCTTAGCAGCAGAGATAATTAATCATTTGGAATGATTTACAAAGAATTGTGCTGGATTCTTCATTAATGGAGATTTTTAAATCAAAACAAAACTTTTTTTATTTTAAAGAGCCACTCTGCTGCAAGTACATCTTTTAATCTTGAAGCACAAATTAACAGAGGGAAGTTCTAGAGGCTCAATTATATGGAAAGTAGTGAGACAATCACGACAATTCCTCTTGGCTCTAAAACCAGTCAGTTTAGCAACCTACACCAATCACAGCTTGATATATTTCTTTATACAACACTGGGAGAATTTCATTTTGGTTTTGAGATGAAACTTTGTTTCTTACATATTCACAGGATTCCAGGTGTCAGGGCTTTAAAATACACAATGCAACAGAGGAAAACCTAAGTATTTTCAAAAGCAGAAATAGTTGGGATTAGTTACAAGATGAGATTCAGTTTTAAAAACATAGCGATCAAGAGATGAAGCACTTGTTACTGCTTTTCATTTTACAATTTTATTAGTTTAAACCCCTTAGGAATGAATATTCCTCATTGGCCTGATAAAAATTCATAGCAAGAAAGTTAATAAAATGTCTCATCACCTGACAAATGTAGTAGGAAATATTTTTTAAAATCTGTTTTACAAAGTAATCCCCCAAGCCCCTGTGGCAGAGTCAAAGAGTTAACTACAAATAGTCAGAGGTAGTGAACTGTCATCCTCTGTGCCAAAACATGACCCATTAGCCTTCAGAAGAAAGACAGGAAAAAGCAGAAAATGGTTGTTAAGAACTGAAATGACAACTCTATGCCTCCAATTCACTGCATCTATGAATTATTATTTCCTAGAAATCTCTTTGCTATCACTAGTACTTATTAGACAAACTATCTCCTAATTTCAAAGGCCAGATGCTACCATCAGATCCCTATCATCTATTTCCAGAATTTGACTTACATTAAATCTGTCCTCTCTTTTGCTATTTACACACAAGCACCTTTCCATCGATGGCAGGTGACACCACATTCCAGCATGAGAATCATTCTCTGTCTGCTGTGACATGTATTTAGTGACTTGCCTGGTTGGGATCCTTATGGAAGAGGCTCAATCATATGTTCCAGCCCAAAACCCAATGTACAGCATAGCCCAAACTTGGATGGCTGGTTGTCTTTCAACAAGCAGAGTGTTCTCTTTAAAGTGAATAAATTGGTGGCTGATCTCTTTGGTCTTTGCTCACAGGTATACTCTTTCCAGTGAGTATGAATATTTTTGAAGGAGGAAGGAAGCTGAGGAGCTTGAATGCTGTTTTGAAGCCAGCTGTATGTATTTTTAAGTAACTTTTAATGCATCAATTTTTTAAAAAGGGGACGAACATCTATGCTTTCCAAATATTACTGTTAACCTGCACACACATATTTATAAACACAAATCCGGGAAATTTGCAGCTGTGCTGAGTCACTCAATACATTCCCAGAACCAGGCTGGTGGCACAGTTATGCATTGCATGGATGCTAATGGTACTCAAGTGCATGTTTTTCCCAAAACAATTGGCCCTTAAAAGACACAACTTCTGACATCTTGCCATGCACAATGAGAAGAGGGTTTACGAAGTACTGATCTGAAAAAGACTCTCCTCTAGATGTGTTTGCATTTATACTGCCCTTCACTGCCAAGCATTACTTTCCAGCTGGGGTTCTGCTGCTCCTCCAGACTGTGCACAGAGGAGGCCCCCAGCAATTTCCAATCTGAGCTGAAAATTTCTCCCTTGAAAAAAGCAGGATCTGCCTGAAGAATACTGAAGAATTTCAGCTCTGGAACTATGTATAAATTGCTTGTTTCTGGTTATCATTTTCCTTCATTCTGTGCTGCACTGCAGTGACTCATGTATCCAATATTATTTATGCTTTTTTTTCTTGTAATGCACAAGCGATTGTGTAATTAACTTTACAACATCTGGGAGTTAAAAAACCCCCACAAAACTACACCAAGAAAAAATCTACAAACGGGAAATAACCATGAGCATGAGATCATCTCTATATCACTGCAGACTTTTATTAATGTTTGACTCAAAGGGATCATTTTCTCTAGATTCCTTGGAATTTGCTTAATTTTTGTTGACATTTTGGCAATATATTAAACATTCTCATGCATTTAATTCTGAAGTTTTCTTTTTTTTTTTCTCTGCTGATGTGTGGCTCTTTCTTAAAGTAAAATAGCAGATTTTTTTTCCTTTCACCTCTGTAGAGAACATCTTGGATGTGACCCTTGAGTGTGTTAACTGGGGCTTGGCATCATTCTCAGCTGGTGCAGAGAGGTGCTGCCAGTTCCCTCCCACATCTTCTGCTGTTTGGGTGGAAAGAAGGAGAATAGGAAAAGGCATTTTTGGACAGTGTGAGGCACACCTGTGCTTGGCTAGCCCTCCGCTGACATGGTGTTTCTTGTAGTCTGAAGCAATCTGGTATAAATTAGAACTGTCCCTCCTCGGGTACAGGAGGTGATCTGTGTCAAGAGGTCCATATTTTGTGTTATGTTAAATTATATGATCTGATGGTTGATGGAGACCATCACAAAAAGAAGGGGAAGCAGAACATGCCCTAGAGTAGCATAAAGTTTTGATTTGTGTCAGTTTGGAATGGCCATTTTACTCTCGTGTGGTGAAATCATGGTAAAGCAATGACGCTCATCTCACCAAGTGCTTATGCTTATCCATATGAGGATATGTTTTGCCCATGCCACAAGCTCAGAGAAGACACTAATTTATTTTTCTAATGAGGTGCTGAAATTTCTCCTTGTACATGGTGTATCTCTGTAGATAGAGCTCTGCTCTTCTGATTAACAAGGCTTTGTCAACATCTGAAAATCTGCTTTGCCACATAATCAAACACATTTGTTAGCCATTTGAGAGGGTGAGACGTTCAGAGCTCTTCGATAGAAAGGCGTATGACATGCTTTGGAGTGTGGAGGAAACAGTGGTTTGAAAGCACAGCCTGTGCTTCCCTAAGGTCTCTGCTGACTCCAGCAGACTGGTCAGCTTGGAATTACTCAGCCCCAGACTCTCATCATGCAGCAAATGACCTCTCTGACTGCCTCTGAACATTCCTGGACCTCTCTAGCTTTACGCATCCTGGTGCCATCCTTATCCCCCTTGACAGGAGCAAAGCCATGAAGGAACTGTGGGAGAGATGCAAGGGGAACAGGTACAGACCCCTGCAGAGTGCTCCTGTCCACAAACTAACCCTGCTGCTGCCAGCTCTTTGTGGTGTCTGTGCTTTCTTCAGGGCAGAGGCCAGTTGTTTGCCATAAGAGCTGTTGTTGGCGCTGGGTCCTCCTGTCATACCCAAAGCACGCAGGTATTTCTCCTTCCTGAGCCCCTGTCTGCAGGTACAGACCTAAGAAAGAACCCAAGGTGCTGCAACGAGATTGAAAACTAGAAGAGTTTTTTCCCCCACTTAACTGCAATGTTGTTGGAATAACTGAGAAGTGGTGGGTCAGCCTGCACGGCGGGGGTGGCTGCCATGGGCTGGTACTGGCTCTGCAGGACTGACTGGCAGGGAAGATGAGGATGTAAGGGGCTTGCTCTCACTGTGAAGGATCAGCCTGGGTATAAGGATCACTTCAGTGGGATGGATGATGGATAGTTAAGAGCCCGTGGGTTGGGGGAGAGGCCTGAAGAACAGACCCTGCTTCTCACAGAGGAGTTTAACCTTCCTGACATCTACTGGAAGAGAAGTGTGGAACACCAACAGCACAGGAGGTTTCTGGAGGGCATCAGGGATAACTTCTTGAAATAAGCACAAGGGGGGGCCAACCAGGGATAACTATGTCTGCTATTCAGTGACAAAGGAAAATGGGCTGGGGATGTCTGAACCAACAGCTGGTGGGGTGGGAGGTCCTGCAGGGAGTGAGAAAGGAGAGTAACAGAGAGCAGACACTGGACTTTAGGAGAGCAGATTTCAGCTTATTTAGAAAACAGGTAAGTGGGATCCCAGTGGACACAGCTCTGAAAGGCAGAGAAGTTCAAGAAAGCTGGCATGCTTTCAAAGAGACATGCTTTCAAGCATTCTCCAAGAAAAAGAACAGTTCATTCTGGTATTCACTAAGACAGGCAGACATCAGAAGACTCCTTTGAGTAAGCAGGGCAGTGAATCTCCAATGCAAAAAGGCATCATACAGGTGGTGGAAGCAGAGATGTGCAATAAAAGAAGAATATAGAAATAGGTAGAGATGGTGTCAGGAAAACCCAAACTTGCCTAGAGATAATGCTTCCAAGTGACATCAGGGAAAATAGGGAGGGTCTCTCCAGCCACACTGGGAGCAAAATGTTGAACAAGGAAAATGTTTGCCCATCACAGAGTGGGAAGAGTGAATTAGTGACAGTGGACACAGGCAAGGCTGAGATAGGTGACTTTGCCTCCTTGCTGAATCTTACCCTTGCGCTATAACCTGTATCCTAATAAAATAGATTGCAATGAAGTATTCTGTCACACTCATCATTTGTTTTATTATAAAATCTTTCATGTTTACCACCTTTTGTAGTGTCTGAAGTACTGATGACTGCAACATCTGGAAGCAAGAGGATAGGAAGAGGAAAAAATTAAAGATCCGCTAGCTTTAGTTTTACTCTGGTTCTCATTCTCTCAACATACTTAATCATAGGAGTGGATTTAAGTTGAAGTTGCATTTCTGTACTGGTTGAATAAAAAGGCACAAACACACAGGGGCTTCCCAGTGGTCACTGAGAACCTCTCCATCTTGTGGAGATGTTTTCCACTAAATAGTTTATCAGGGAAGAACTCTTTTGCATGACAGAAGTTTATTTTTTCTCGGTAATTCTGTGATTCTGTGATTCTGTGCTGAGATGCAACCCTGCTGCCATAGTGCCCAAAAGCCCACTGAATTCCTCTCACAGCATTCAGTGGGCTCTGGAACAGGACCTGGAGCCCTCAGGAACTGAAGTTGACTTTCCCAAAAATTTGGATGCTGCTCTTCCCTTCTTCGAGCCTCTGACTTCTACACAAGTACTGGAGGACCCGTTCAAGTACTGTGGACACCCTCCTGAAAAATAAGAGTTTCATAATCTGGGATAACATGAAACACCCCTGTCCTGACTGCTGGGAGTCCTCTTCCGCGTCACTGATATGTGCATATGTGCACATATCCTGGGCTTTGAGAGGCAACTGCAGAGCACACGTACTGGCTGTCTGGCTTTCTCCCCCTGAGTGAGTGAGTTTCAGTGGGGGAAAATGGGGCCCCAGATCCAAGAAGTCAGAGGGAAGTGAGTTAGTGAGTTAGGGAGGAATTTGAAATGGAGAAGGGAAAATATTTGGCACATAGAAAGAGGCCAAAATGTTCCAGGTGTAAAGGACAGTATGAGAGACGATGCAGAAAGGAGCAGGAGGGGGAGAAATCTGAAAGGCAGAGAGACTTGTAAGCTGCTTGCTCTGAAGTCCCGGGGATGTTCCTTACTTTTAAACGTCCCACTGTTTTTTGAGGAGTGAGGTCACTGTATTAGAAAATTTCCTAGGACTACAGCCCAAAACAGGAAAATTCTCTTAAAATATACAGGCTTGCTGCACTAAACCCACAATTTTAATGGCCTGGTCATTTTAACGAGACTTTTTTCAGACTGTGGACCTGAAATATGCTTTGGATTAGTGCAATAGAAATGCGTTGGTTTTATAGGTCAATTCTCTACTGTAAATTGCTTCTCACTTGTAATGGATTTTTATCCCCAAGCAGGTTTAGTCTTTTTAACAGAAATTCAGTGGATGGACACACAAGTAGCTCAGTCTCAAAATAAAAGCTGCTTCATGATGCTGACAATAGAGTAGTGGACCTTGCTCTAGGGGCTGGATCCTCTGCATCAGAGGGTTGGTTATTCACGATGTGTTGCCACACTTTGTGCTGCCCCACTGCCAGTCCTCAGCCAAGCCAGTGGCCCCTAATGGCTGTTCTTTACTACAGTTTTCTTGTTTCCCTTTCTTCCTAATATGGCCATAATTGGACCTTGTACACCCCTGGGAGCTTTCCCTCTGCTGAGGGTCTCCCACCTGGCTGCTCACTGCAGCTCTGGGGTGCAGGAACTGGGAGAGGCAAGCTCAGGGGAGCTTCATCCTGGGTATTGCGCTCTGTGCTAATGCCATCACTGGAGACTTTCCAGGATGCATGCGGATGGGATTCTCCTCAACTAACTCTAACCACATGAATGTAAGACACCTGGTCTGGGGACATTGCCTGGACTCCCCCCGCAGCGGGGGCAGCAGCAGAGACCCCAACAGGGGGGTCACCCTCTCCAGCCCCCTCCAACTGTTGCACTTCCATGTGTGGTGGCTGGGTCTCAGGTGGAGTTTTATCTCTCTCCAATCATAGCTCAATCTGACCACCCTATTAAGAAGCCTAAGATTAGAAAATGAACCTCATAATCTGCTGATGGCCTCTCACTCCCCTTTTGTGGTAAGGAGAGAGGCAGAGGGTGGATTTCTATGGCTGTGGCAGAATTGCACTTGGGAATCAGCTGAGGGACAATAGTATATGGACAAGTGGTACACAGACTCGGGCTTTACCTCTCACAAACTCCTGCAACCTGTCTGTTTTGGTATGGGTATATTTTATGTAGATGTCTTTCAATTATGTCTTTAGCCTTTTGCATTCTGCTTACTACCTGTCACTACTATTTTTCTGCAAATAGGGTACTCAGTGTGGGCAGAAGTTTCCTGAGTCCACAGGCAGGAGATTGAAACTATTTACTAAATAAAGATAAAGCAAACAACCTCCAAACCCCAAAAGTGCTAGTTTCTCTTGCTTTGGAAGCAAAATATTTCAGCTTCTCATTAGGAAATGACATTTTGAATGTTAGTATTTTTTAAAAATGAAAGAGAAAATAATAACTTAAGAACCAGGGAAAAAAGTCTAATACCATGTTAAGTTAAGCATTCTGCATCTATACAAATAATCTTTCTGTTTGTGTTAGGAGATTTTTTCTTCCCTCATGTTTTTTTCCATTTGGCCACTGAACCAAAAAAACTCAACTGTGCCCTGAGCTCCAGTTTATACATTTTGAATGCTAATGGCCACAAGAAGAATAACTCAATGTAAATAAGTTACATTTTCAAAATTAATGAGGTCTGCTAATTGAGTTTATCCAGGTAATAAAATCCATCTAATAAAATGTATCCATCAAATATAATTCTTCCAGTTCTATAAAAAATATATGTTTCTTTGCCTGTATATCATCTGTGTGGAGATAATGAATACCTTGTGACATTGGGGTCATAGGTCAAATCCCAGACCTTATTACAAATCTAGGGAAAATTACTTTTTCACTGACCTATAGTACGACCTAATAGTCTAGGAGGAGTTAAAGGCCAATTGTTCATTCAGCATCGCCAAATAATATATATATAAGTGCATATATATATTTAATAACACTGATGCAATGAAAACTTACTGCTGTAGATATGGATTTACAGCACATCCACAGGGATTTCTCATGCAGATCTCAAGATGTCAAAAAACAACATAACAGCAACACTCTGAAGTGGATGTTTGAAATGAATGATGACAGACCTTGCTGCGTGGGGTAGGGTTTATTGTTCCTCCAGTGATTTGCCATAGTCCTGGGTAGCGCATCTTAAACAATTCTAGATGACAAGGCTTTCTCACACTTTTAAGGATGAGGGTTAATTGCAGCTACTTTTGCTACCTTCAAGGAGCCAAGGTGTTCAAGGACATTGCTCTATGCAGTAAGATCACTGGTGACAAAGCCTTTCCAGGAGACGCCAGCCCTTTGCGGCAGTCTCAGCTGGTGTTTCAGTATGTGGAACTGGACTGCAAGACTGAGCCAGGGAAATGATCCTGCTCCTTAGAAAAGTCCTTGGAAAAGGTTACGGGGAATTTTACTTGCTCAGTTCTATGGGACAGCTCCTCACACGACTGCACCAGGAGGGAAAGATGGGAGGCCTGCATGGTGTGCAGGACCAGGACCAGAGAGCAGGACTGGGGTAGTGGTGCAGCTACTGAGGACTTTGTAATGTCTCAAAATTACACCCTCAAAGCTTATACCAGCCAAAGGTGCTGGCACCATTAAAAGAATAGTTTAGCTGTGAAGAGGAGGCTGCTGCCTTTTTTGAGCCAAAGATACTGTCCAGCACCAGCTGTTATCAGGCCTTCCATAAGAGCCTCATGTGGCCAGAATGGAGGAGCTTAAATAATCACACATGTTTTGCACATTTGTTTGCTCCCTTCTTTCAAGGTTCAGCCACATTCTCAGCACACAGGTAATGCACACGTGTCTTTCTCAGCAAACTTTTCTCCCAACTTCCTTCCAGCCTGCTGCACAATAACATCTCCCATGTTTCCTTCAATGGCTGCATTGAACAGGATCCTGTGCATTTGAGCCTGCCCTGATTTGCAGGTCTGCTGCCCTGTAATGACTGACAAACAGGCCACAGATTACTTCCATTTTATGACTTGAGTTTAGGGAAATTGAGCATCCTAATTAAGCACAGATGTAAGGTTAAAGTGTAGAACAATCTGGACTGGTTTTCATTTAAATCCCTTTCTGATTCATTTGGTTCCATAAGAGACTTGCAATTAGAAAAAAATATTTTGTCAATGTTGAAAGACATGTGATGTAGAACTGATTGGATTAAATCTGAGTTCATGTGAATTTTGGCAAATTCAATTAGGAGAGGCCCTAGCAAGTACTCTGTGGAAAACCTCCAATGGCTTTGCAAACTGTATTTGGATTTTCCAGTCCATAACGCTGCATGTGTTGACAGGGCACCATCCCGGCATAATGTGTGAGCATTACAAACAAGTTCCTTTGCTTTGTGGGAACCATAAGGTCAGCAGTAGAGTGAAACTGCAAACCTGGGCTCATTTGAAGATTCCCAGACCAAGCAAAAGACCAGGTGAGCATGGGTTAAGGGGCAACCTGAGGGAAGACCTCAGTGAACAGTTTTGAACTGCTTGTGATGGTACAGAAGTCAAAGGCTAGGTGAGAAAGCTGTCTGAAGCAGAGGTGGCTTTTTGTGCAATTTTTTTTCTTATGACTGGGACAAAGGGATCCTTTTTTCTGGCTGTAACATCTAAATGCCACCACCACTGAAAGATTTTAACACTTGATATTAAAATGTTTTGTGAAATGTGGTTTTGTGTCTGAAAATGGTAGGTCTGATCCCAGTATTTTTGACAGACATCTGGTTGCTCCTGGCTTTAGTTCATAACCTTTCAGTGGGAAAAATATTCGCAGAAGTACCTGTGTCAAACTGGATCTGCTTGGCAGGGGGAGAGGGATTGTCTGAGTTTTATCCAAACCAAACCTTGCTTCCCCCAGCCTCTCCTCTCCAAGCAGACAGAAAGAAATACCTCCCTGTTATAAGACTGAAATGGTTTGCTTTTATTTTCTGACTTTGTTAAAGATAAAATCCAGCTCCTGGCTCCCCCTAAGCTACACAGGAATGTGCATCAATTTTAATACTGGTAACATATGTCATCAGTTTATATTATTTTTAATAATCCTTTGTTCTGTCTGTGCTGGCAAAACACGATCACCAGGACTCCTTTGGCTTGATAACTGTTCTGTAGGAACCAACAAACAAAAAAGTACTGCCTTGTTTTTAAAAAGCAGTTGCTTTCCTTCCTTTAGAAATGTGATGTTTTGTTATTGATGCAAAATGGATTTGCCTTTCTTAAGTCTTTCTCTCTTCAGCAGTCAGGCACTGGAGAGCAGTCCAAATAACAAACCAAAATAAAACAATAAAACCAGCATGTTAAAATGGACCCCTGCAACACAGTCAAAATAGAAAGCAAGGGGAAGGCTTGGTGAAAGGACCATGGAACTTGTTGGCTGTTTCCCACCTCTCCCCATGGTGCGGGACTGTCACATGTGCTTGATGGGGGTAAAGTCCCCTTTTGCTGTGGCTCTCTAAGAAGCCTCTAGCTGTGTTAGCTTTGCCCAAATGCTTGAACTGATTTCAGAAGCTTAAGAAACACTCATTGCTTTTTGATTCAATTTACAGAGCCCCCTTCTTCTTTTCATTTTCTTTTGTAAAATA
>NW_008236973.1:4431935-4447235 GCF_000691975.1 Corvus brachyrhynchos | reverse complement strand
GGGAGGGGGGGTGGAAACATTTTATGCTTTTCCTGAAAACAAAGAAGGGAAAACCTCCCCCCATGAACCTCTTCCAAAACAAGCAGCCAAAGACACCTCTGTTGTGACAGAGCAGTCATTTAGGCTGGAAAGGCTGGAGCTGTGGGTCTGGCTCCTCTGCCATGAACAAAAGGTTCAGCCATGCCCAGACCAATGGCTGAGGCTCCTGAGCAGGCTGGGTGTCTTCGAAATGTTACCTTGCAGTTCCTGCAGTCCTGTCAGCTTACAGTGAGGACAAGATTATATCTTGCCTGCACTCAGAATCTCCAAGTTAAAACTATTTCTGTTTTCACCTTTCATCAAAATTTTTGTATTTGGTGATGCTGCCACCAGCAATAGTTGTTTACATTGACCCTTTTCACTGAAGCTCCCTTCTTCTGTGCATCCACGAGTATCAGCTTGTGGCACTCAAGTTCATATGAAAATGTGGCAATTCAGCTTGCTGATGTAACTCAGACTCCTGATGTTATTGACAGTTCTCCCTTGCAGCACATTTTTTTCTCCTGGAAGAGTCAGTGGTAATTTTGCTTTTTCCTTTAATCAGTCCAAGATTTCCTCTGTGATTTTCAGATACCGTCATGAATTTGCTCCCTCTTTTATCACCTCTGCCTGCTCTGAAACTTGCTTCCTACACTCCTTAAGTTCCTGGTTTCTGTTTCTTCCAATGCTTTTCCTCTTAAAAGCTGTACTGTGGTTGAAGTCCTTTAGGGAAGCCCAGGGAATTTTTCTCTGGAGAACCTTAAAATAATACATGCAATCTTCTGCAATCTGGTATACCGCAAGGCAAAAGAGGAAATTACATTCAGGTCTTTTGTACCATTAGAATTGACATGGAGATTAATCCTACAGACTTAGGTGGAATCTGAGCTGACTCTTCCACCTCTCTAAGTTTTGAACAAGTAATTATTTCTCAGTGGGGAGAGCATGGATAGATTTTGTATGACACAAATATTCTTCTCCTTGTCTGGCCATCACGAACAATGATACTTCTTGATACTTCTTTGGAAGGGTGCATGCAAATCCTATTAACAAATTAAATACGATGAGGAAAATCTTCTTGAAGCCTCACTGCAGTTGTTGGGAAGCCAAGATGGTTCATATTGCAAACTTAAAAAGAAAATTACTAAGCTAGTGATTCCTGTTTTGGAAAGAATTTTTTCTTTGGAAGTGCTTTGGAGGCATGTGGGAGTAGATTTTTTTTTTGTCTGGTATATGTGAATTGTGTATTATTGTGTTATTTTTTATTAAAGTACTTTTTCAAATCCTCTGTAGCCAAACCAGTTCCTACTGGTATGATCTTAATATGTTATTGCTAAAATAGTGCACAAAATGTTACACAATTTCGTCTTTTTTTTCCTTTTTCTGTAGTGCTATTGTGGGATCTTGTACAATTAGCAAATATAAAGCCACCTCTTGCCTCTTCTTACCATTAATCGACATAGATTTTGAAGTTACTTGCCTAAAATGGCAGAAATGGTTCACTTTCCACCAAAGCAGCTTTCACATCAGTTGCCTGGGATTTACAAGCATACATTTTATTGAGTTGGTGGATTGTTGGACATCACTTCTAAAGCAGGACTGAGTCATTTAGGTGTATGGGCAACATCTATTTTTAAGCACTAACTTAAGCCTGTAACTTTAATACTTAGCTTCATACAGAGACCACTGGTGGGCAGATGGTGCCCCTGAAACACAGCTCCTTTATGCAGTATGTGGGATAATATCTAACTTAAGAGCCTCTCCCCCTGCTCTGTAAGTTATTATGTCCTATCATCTAAATATCTTTCATCTGGCTCTGTCTTCCTTCACTGTACAGAACGTGGTTCCTGGCAAATATGTCTTTCAGAGACATCAAGACAGATCTGTTCATCTTGTCCTGGTTTTGCTTGGATATGAAGTTCACAAACAAGATTTGTCTAGGAGGATGTGATTTCAATCCTGTTTGGAACTGACAGAATAAACAAAATAACCACTCATTACAATAAGCACACCAAACCTGTGCCACAGCTGACATGGCAACAGATTTCAGAACATTCAGTGCTGAATTCTTGTTTACTGGGCTCGTTCACTTATGCACAAAATCCAGCTCCTAGTCATGCACATCCCAGCCTGTTGTGTGACTTGGTGCAATTCTGCTAATTTCAAACTCATTAAGAAAATATCCAAGCATCATATTATTCTGCACTTTGCATATGTACGCAGAAGCAGCTGATAAAGTCCATGCTTATGCCAGGCAGGAAGGGGAAATTTGCAGCCTTGTTGACACTTTTGAAATGAAAGGGAGAAAAATCTCAACTAGGTGTGCAGGTCCGTCTGCTTGCCACCACAAGATGGATTCTGCCTTGTGCTTTTGCAGAGAAGCAAAGAAGCAGAAACAAGAGCTCTCTTAAAAGTGTCTTGGATTAACTAGTTTGGAGATGCACCAACCCTGTCATTTCCAGGGAACTGTTTGGAAATTTTCCATCTAAATCAAAAATGACCCAAATGGAAAGAAGATATTGCCAAACCTGTTAGCGAATTACTCATGCCCATCCTCTGTTTTCCTATAGTTCTCTTTCAGCCTGACTCATTCCCCCCTGGAATCACTGGACATTCCTCCCCCGGATTTGTTGGATACTTATCTGGTTCTTTTTTTAATCTGAAAATTGTATTTACAATTTTTTTTGAGTTCATGTAAAAGTAAGCATTTATTGTACAGAGAATAAATTCTGAAAACCAATATTGTTTTATATAAAAATCATTCTTCTGTGGACACCGTCCACACAATCTAATAAAACTCTTAGGAACACATAAGGGAAAGGTAGTGTCCTTCTCTTCGGGGTGAATTGCTCATGTAAGACCTTAGCTACAGTGAGATCACACTATGAAACAACCCATTGTATACATCTTGCACTGAAAACAAAAGGTAGAACTTCATTGAAATAATCATAAAACTATTTTTCCTATACTAACTACAGCTGTGGGGCATGTTTCTATGGAAACAGTTTTCCTTATGCGCTTGTCTATAGCTAAAGGTCTCAAATGGACCTTCTGTCTACTCATTGCCCGTATAAACTGCAGATTCTGTACAATAATCTCTAACACAGATCAGCTGAATCTCCTGATGTGTGTCAGAAAACATTATCAGGAGGCAAACACCAGTTATTGCAGCTTCCCATAAATTTATAGATAATCAGGTCCTTAGTGGCAAGTTGGCATCTTAAGTGTAGGGACTGTACTGCGGAGTTTTGATTAGAGGTCATTGTCCTATCCAAAGCTGTAACACACAGCGATGAATTCTGAGGCTTTGCCTTTGCTGTACAAAGATTTATGTTGCTTTGATTTGAATAATTTATGCTGCACACTGCCTTCTAGATACCAGACGCTAAAAACAATTTTTTCTTTGTTGACATAAGTAAAACACTTGCAAAATTGCTGATTAAATGAGCCACACACCTTAACATTTTCCTTATCGTAAACCATCGCTGTAGCAAAAGACGGCATAAGTAAAGCTGATACCTTTTCAGTGATATCTGACAGTACAATCTAGTTGGTAGATAAAGCCACACAGACAGTGAAGCAGCTGTTATTTAAAAATACAAGAAAAATTACCCTGCTTTTTTGATATCCTCAAATTATAAGCTACTAGTCCATACTGTGCAAGCTATCTTTATATTATTCACATTCAGAAACACTTAAATGCAAAGGTATGCAAATGCAATCATTTTCTTAATATGTCCATGTACAGACAGTAATTTGTGTATGAATAATGCAGAAGCAGTTAGAAGTATAGAGACTGATATGTGCATGAGTGATCCTACTCAGTTCAGTAGAAGGCAATGGGTATTTTTACATTTATTATAAGAACCGAAAGGGTTTGTCCTCAAGCTGTGGGATGTTATTGTCAGTAAGCATGGGCCACAGTTATGCACATCGTTACCAGAATAAAACTGTCTTATAGCTACTTCTAAATAATTATGAAGATAACAGGCAATAACTTTTGAGCCCACAGTAGTGCAAAGGAGGGTAAGACTCATCTTGTTCTAGAGTTAAGCATGACTCTCAGAGATCTGTTTGGGATTATTCTGGACTTGACAAAGAAGGCCCTTCAGAAAGTGAATGGGAGCTATCCCTCTGGGGCATGAGGCATGGGCTGAGACAGGAGATACAAATGAAACAGAACAAATTTCCACCTTGAGGCAAAAACCTATTTATGCAGTATAGGAGAGGAACCCCACATCACCAGCCTTAACTGGCCACCTAACCTTTAGATTAAGTAAACTTAAGTGATGTGAATGCACTTCTAATTATCCAATACCTTCACTGTTATGTTTTAAAATGTGATTAATTCATACATTTAATTTAAAATCAACTTCGCTTTTCATCAGCTACATTCTCCATTTGCTTTTTATGTTTCACCCAGTTCAGGCAAAATAAACGGTCTAACATCTTATGTAATAATTTCCTCTTTCTGATTCCATTATGTGGCACAGGGTTCCTTGGATTTTTTTCCATGGGAGACTTTTATAGTTTATACTTTACATATAGTACATAGCTGAGAAGTGAACATCCTGTGGCAGTGTGCTTGGGTCAACCTGCCTGGGCGGGCACACTGAATTCAGGTGACAGGTGGCAGACAGTAGTAAACAAGGACTGTGAGCTGAAACACAGCTCTGCCGTGTTCAGGGAACAACTGGGGATTGAGGACAACGTCCTGGCTTAATGTTCAGTGGAAGCTGTGTGTGCGCTCCACACACTCAGGCCCTGCTGCTGCCACTGGGTGTTATCAAGTAGCCACGTATTGGGAGGAAAAGTCCATGCTATAAAAAGGGCTACAGATTTCCTGAACTCACCATTATTATGGCTTTATACCAGGGTGGCATGTTCCCAGAGTAACCAGGGGTTAGTCCAACCATTTGGGGATCAGGTTGTGGCCTCCTGAAGAAGTCTGTATGTGGAGTAATTCCATTTATTCCTGTGGAATTTCATTACACCTTTTCCTGGGAACTCAAAGGAGGAGTTTTGCTTGTTTATTTGTCACACCTCTCTCACATAAATTTAACTCCGTGGCTTTTGCTATTGTTCAAACAGCTAGGGCTTTTATTTCCCCCAAATGAACAGTTGGAAAGGTGTGGAACCCTGGAAGCTTTGTAAAAACACATTCACTCGGGGAAATGCTGCAAAGTGAATAAGGGTCTATAGATGATATTGGCTCAAAGAAGGGGAAACCTGTGGAAAAAGAGGGTACTGAAAAGGTGAGTTTTTTAAGAAGAGACCTAAATAAATAAACAGACAGACACACAGACACATGCACACACACATACAAAACACCAAAACCAAACCCTTTTGCCTTGTTTATGCTTTTGAATCATTACCAGACATTTTTCAACCACATAGTTTATATCAGCCATCTAAGAATTCCTAACACCAATGAAACATTTCAGAACCATATTACAGGTGATCCTTGCTGAAAATTTAAATACCTTTTTTAAAAAAAAATTGAGAATTACTTACTGGTGAGTTACAAGTACAAAAAGATTACAGACAAATATTAAAAATAAATGTACTTATTCTATTTCTAGATCTCATTTGTTTCACTATCAGGTTCAGTAGTTTAATACTCTTATGTCCAGACTGCTTCCAACAACTCATGCAAAAGATAGCTGTTAAGGACATATGGCCTAAAACTAAAACATTCACTATATTGCATTTTTTTCAATTTCTTTCTTTTTCCCTTTTTTAACATACCCATACATAACCGAGCATATTGAAGATTCAGTTTATCCCCATGCATCTGCTTGAGCTTACTCCTCTTCTCCCAATAGTCAAAACTAATCTTTACTAAGGTTAAATGTGAACAAAATGAATACACAAGGAAAACTGCATTAAAAAGAAGGCATTCTGGAGCTGAGCAGAGCAGTGGGAGCCAGAAACACCACTGGTCCATAGTCTTCTTTGTCCCTGACAGAGGCCAGTTGTGCAGGAGAAGCTTCCAAATCTGAATGCCGGCGTCTGAAGGGCCCTGAGCACTGAGTGCTCGCCCCCGGCCCTGGAGGCTCTGGCTGCCTGAACCCATGCTGATGGTCTAAAGCCTCCTTAGCTATTGAACTAAGTCTCTTCTGGTTCCCATCACCTTTAACACCAGTGTATCACTGGCTGCCTGTGGGTCTGCATTTTCTCCTCCAGTGAAGAGCTGCTCTGTTGAAATGGTTTGTTTCCATCATTTATAAATGCCTCTTTCCACTATCGCTTTAGCACTCTCCATGTCAGTGTGTGTTTAAGCTATCAACACCTGTACCCCAACTTACCCTTTGAATTATGTAGAAGTTGTAAGGGCTGCCTATTGTAATGTCATCTTCATTAATCAGCCTTTTAATTTTGCAGTATATTGCTGCTAGGAGTGAAGAAATGCCTGATTTGTCTTTGGCTTTCACCACAGCTGTTTGCTTCCATCCTTTAGTTGCTACTTTCTGTGGGATGCAGGAGCCTGAAAAAAATTCTCTTTAAAATCTCTGTGCCAAATTTGTGTCTATTTGTTCCCTTTTCTGTTAATTAAGGTGGTACACTATTGCAGCCTTGCAGCAACAATGCAGCAGAGCTCAGGGTGAGACCTTATAGGAAGAAAAGGTAATTTTATTTTGCAGTAGAACTGGTCTGTCTGCCTCGTGCTCTCACACCCACACACTTCCATGCCCTGAGCCTGTCCACACAGCCCAGCCAGTGTTTCTAGATTACTGATTCCATAACACACAAGACAAGAGGCACAGCCTGGGTACCTTCCTCTTTACATCTCTTGGTGTTTTAGAGTTGTGGTAATGTTCCGGTTTTTCATGTACCCACGTTTAGGGGTTTTCAATGATTACTCTCTTTCCTCTCTTCTGAGATTGAGATTGAGATTTATTCTCTCTCATTTATCTCTTCTTCTGACTGCTTTGAGGTTCCAGTCCTATCCTGTTCTCCTTTTTATCTGCTCTCTCTTGTTTTCCAGAACTGAGAAGCTGCATGTAAATCCGGCACAACTTTAATGACATGCTAATCTAGGTGCCAAAGCCATATGTCCCTTCTACCTTTTCTTTTATCTGGTGTCCCCACATTAAACCATCTCCATGCAGACTGACTTTAGTATTTCTATTATAGATTTCTACAAATTCAGGATGACAGAGACCTGTAGGAGACCATGGTGGTCCCCAGGAATAATTTCAATAGGATATCCATTCCTTCTTTCAACTTTTCAATGGATTTCTGGACCTTTGCATCACTCTCACATCTCTGTGTTGATTGTGCTGGTGCACAATCTGACAATCAGTGAATCTATTCCAGTCCATCTGCTTGCTCCTTTGCACCTGCACTGAAGGCCTTTGAATGAGGGTTTGCAACCCTATCAATAACAAGGCTGGCTTATTTTCACATGTTTTGAGACACACCACCTGTCCTTGATGGTGTCTTCTTCTCTCTGCACAAACAGGAAATCTAAATATAACAAGTATTTGGCATCAATGGAAGAGCTCTGAGTGTGTTTGGCCTAGACGACCTGCTTGTGATATCTTTTATTTACTCTTGTCCATAGTCCCACCACCTTGATACTATCCAAGAAAGCAATTATTAGTGCAATTGCCACTTTTGTGTGGCTGCTGTACTGGCAAAGAGTATATGTAATTAATTTATTGTTATCTAAATTCTTATTTTTTAGCTGTTTCTACATATGGTATCTCTCCACAAGTTTTTAAGGAGTTCAAAGTAACACTGTACCTTGCTTTGGGGTAAGAAAATTTTGCTCCTGTCTGACATCATCTGTCTACTTCATACAGCGCAGAACTAGGTCAGTTTTATACTAGGTACCCCTATTGGCTGTCTTCAATTGCCTTTAGCACAGGATAACATTGCTTGTTGGATTCATTGAAAGGCATAGCAAGTACAGTTGTAGGGAGCACAATGCCTGAATAAACAATCATATTCCTTCAGTTTTATCAGGGATAACAAATCCAGTCTTCGGTACTTCATGCAGAAACTCTGGGGAAGCACTTCATCTTTGTCTGCCACCAGGGAAATGACAGAGGTAGCTGTATTAGCACGACAGGGATCTGTATCCTGGTGAAGTCCACACTGGCAAGTAGCCCATCCCAGCAGAAGCTGATCACTGGAGTAAAATAGTGTTGGGAATGCAACACCCACGACATCTGCATTCTTGGGGGCTTTACTTTGGCCTATGTATAGTCACACTGTTGCGCACCAACTCAGCTCCTGGTGCAAAGACTCCAGTGGTGCCCCAGAGTTATCAGATGTATGGGATTAGCACTGGTCTGCACTAAAAGTCTGGCAGTCCATGGTGTGGGCTCGATACAGCATTCTCTTCTTTGGGAGCAGAGAGGAGGAGGAAAGAGGGATTATGGCTGGAGGAGGTAGAGCTGTTTGTATGGGCTATAGTAGATACCTAATTTAAGTACCGACATTAGCAGGCTGATAGCTGTAGTCTTTCTGCATGAAGATATTGTCTGCTTGGCAGAGATTGAGAAAAGACCCTCAGTTAGATGCTTTGAATCGACCCTTTGAGGCACCTTCTCCTGCCCCTGGGTGTGGGAGTGAGGCAGTGATACCAACCTCAAAACTGGCAAATTTAAGTGTGGTGGTACACTCAGCAGTGTGTGCATGTCCATCTAGGATCTGAGACTGGGCTCCTAAATGCAAACAGGGGGATTGGTATGAGAACGCAGGAAACTAACTCCCAAGGTCAGGCCTTTGAAAACATCTAGTGAAGAAGGCAGGCAATTATTAAGTATTTCAAATGTGGTCATGCATCTAAATTCATTTCCCAGTGACACCAGGAGTGTCTCACTCCAGACTGGAGTGTACTCTGCTGCTCTAATGTGAGGGCACTGCTGACGTTAGCCTTTAAAATTTTACATTGGGAATTTATGGCCTGCATGGGCATCAGAAGCATGATTCTGAGCTGTGATTTCTAGGATGATAGGATAATTCAGGTAGAAAAGGACCTCAGCCACCCAGTCCTGCTTTAAATGGGATCAGCTCCGAAACTAATCCACTTGCATTTACAACTGTATACGTCATGTAATTCCTATGAATGTTGATGTTTTTTCCCCTGTACTGCAGACTTTGATTAATAAAAGAGCAGGTGTAGATTAAGGAGGCTATATCATATATTATTTGTAAAAGTATAATCTTAATAAACTGAGGAAGCATTGCTGTTGTCCTCTAAATAGTTTTTCTTGGAAAACAAATTTCAGAATTTTTGATAATAATTTTGGAAAGCCATTGCTTTTGTCATTCTTTATGTTGAAAATGGCTTTCAGTAGCAGACTTAAATCTGATTTCTTCATCTTGGTAAGCAGGCAAATCACATGAAGTCACCAGTTTGCATCATACATCTTCTTTGGAGAAAAAAACTTGCTACTCTTGAGCCATGTTACTGATCAATGGTCTAATAAAAAAACCTCAACAACAAAGCAGTTTTAGGAAATACCTCTTCAACCACCCCTGCCAAAAACTTTCTCTAACTATAACCTAGGATTAGCAAACATACTAATTCATTTTTTCTCCCATTGGGCCTATTTTTTTTATAATCACTTTAGAAGTAATAGGAATTGTTCACAATTGTATTTGACATTTCATCCAGTCTATCTATTATAAAAGAATGATGCATCTGAACATGAAGGATCTTGAAACATAGGAAAAGTTTGCCTGGTAATGCATAAATAGATCACAAAGGGAGTTTTTTTTTCTCTCATTCACATTATAATTCTCTAAAGGAAAGTATAATTTTTATATCTCCTCCCTCAAGCAGCATGAAATCTGTGTCCACAGAGCCTGAATATTTGCCATGGGGAAACAAAAGAACAAAGATTAAAAAAATACTTTAAAATATTTTAGAAAGCAAGGGACAAAAAACCACAACCATGTTTGCTGTTATTACTAGTAAGTTGTGTTTAAAATTAATTGCATCAGTGGGCTTCTGGAAAAACAATCACATGAACTATTACATCAAAATCTAAATAGGGAAAATTATTCATAACATAGAATGAATTTTATTCACATATTCATAAAAAGTAGGAATTAGTCCCAAACCGTTACATATGCATTTGATGGTCAAGATTATGAATATAGTACTTCTCAACACCTACTCCCTGCATACCCTGCTACGGAGGCACAAGAAGGGAAAGCCAGACTGTGTTAAGGTGCTCACTCCTGCATATCAGTGGCCAAGGTCTATGCTCACACTGCTCTTTCTGCGTGTGGGGGATGGAGGTAACCTCTGGCAGAGGAACAGCAATAAGCAGCTGGTGATGGTAACTTTTCAAACTGTTCCAGCTAGGTCTGCCAGATTTAATCTGATCATATCCTGTAATGGTGGAAAAAACCCCCAAACAACTAATTACTTAAACTTACCCTCTCAAATGCACTCTCAATTTGAGGTGACTGGTGACTCACCTTTTGGTGATTTATGAGATATGAGACATGGCTTTTTGAAGAGCACAATATTTAACTTCTTAGTGTTGAAGACAACAAAAATTGACTACACACACCACAGTTTGAAATCTGAACACGTTGTCTCAAATTAGAGAGGGAATGGAGACACATAAATGACTAAGCCACTTTTTAAAGGGCTTTGCTCTTCCCAGCCACCCCACTGAAGGATTTGTGCATCTTTGTCATGCCAGCATGGAGTTTACATCCTGCATGGGTCCTCATTTTGTGATTTATCCCTTTAAAAATTGCAGGAATCCCCTTGCTTTACAGAGCAGTCTTAAGAAGAGCAGCTATTTTTGGGCCACTGGTGGTCTGGACTCATCTGGCAAGCAGAACAGATGTGATGGATCAGTCTATTGGACAGCTGCAATTATTAAGCATCATTCATTTCCTTGTAATCTGGCAAGACCTTGTTCAGTGAGGAGCAGAGATCCCACAGAGATGCTCTGAAGATACTTTCCTGCATTTGGCTTATGAGAACAAGATATGATGAGCTCTGTGGCCAAAGGCATAAGAAAAAAAGAGAGAGAGAGAACCTGTTAAACTTATTATCTGTGTTATGGAAAATGCCTAAGGATCCCAAGGAACACGAAACTGCCAAGCAGTAGACACAACAAAAATAGAAGCAATGCACTAAACTTTTTAGATTGTGTAGATAATGCATACAAATGAAGAGAAGACAAAATGTTCTGTTTAATTCCCACCTTGCTGGTGGGAAACCGAGGCAGACAAAGATGAAGTGACTTAACTGCACACGAGAAATCCCTGGCACAGTCACAGATCAAAAACCCCAGATATTCCAGGACATCATCAGCAGCATCAGCAAAACCTCTTTTGTTCCCAGATTTGTCTCCTGCTTTACACTGGCCGTTTTTATCTGCACCAAGACTTTCATGTTACTGCCTCCTTATTTCTTTTTTTTGTACATAAGCTTATAAATATTAACTATATTAACTATTGCACTTCATGCCACACCTTAGATCACAGTGGTGCCTTCTATCAAAGGCAAGTGGGTAAACTTCAGGCAGGTTGAGCTGACCCTCCTCCTTCCCCAGCATGACCCTCGTGAATGCTTGGTCGAGTCACGGGAAGGACAGTGATGGCTCGGAGAAAGGCCATGATGACCTCTGCTAATATTAACAAGTTTCACTCCCCGTGAACACAGCAAGGATTCATTAGCACAGGGAGGATCCAAAAATATATATGATGAAGAAAATTAGGCAAATTAAAGATGCACTCAATTTTGCCTCTTCTAAAATGGATTCCCAGAGGAGTGCAGTCAGTTTAACTACTTTAAAAAGCTGCAGTGTCTAGAGGCAATGTACTTAACTGTTCCCTTCCTCCTTGCCCTTTTAGCACCCAGCTCCTTGTCTTTTCCTAGGTGCCAGAAGGGTTTATGCTCGTTTTCCCCCCCTCCTACAGCCCAACATGGGCTTGTTGCACGTTTTCCCGAAATCTTTAGCCCCCAACACTGGGCTTGGCTCCACCAGCAGACAGCCAGCTCTCACCAACCCAGGGTGGTGCAGATGCAGCAAGCTGCTTTCTGGGTTACCCAAGCCTGGAAAGGCACTCAGGGTCTCCAAAACCTTTCATATCCCTCCAGTTGCTCCTTAATGTGTAAAGCAGGAGTGTTGCACCAGAGCAATCAATCGATGCTTTCCTTCAGTGTGGTCTGTACGAGGGTTTCCTTGGAACCTCCCTGCAGCAGGCAAGCGAACCACCAAGAGCTGATAATCTTCTAATTAGTAACACGGAGTTAGTGAATAACTCATGCTTTACAAATAAGTCAGCACATGGAGGTCTCAAGACCTGAGTGTATCCAAAGGAAGCCCGAGAGAAACTAATTGACATCTGTGGGGGCTACAAGGTCTGTTGGCTAGCCTTGCAGCTCTCCACAGCTGCTCATGCATACCCAGAGGAACTAAGGGGAGGCTGCAGGCAGCCAATTTTTAAACAAAACCAGAAACCTCCACAGCCTTGTCAATGGGTGAATATTTGTGTGTGTGGACATGTAGCAAGGGGTGTAAACGGGAGCGCATGCTGCGATTTCGGTGTGCAGTAGCCTAAGTCCTACTCATTTAGCAATGTTGAGGACAGAATTCCCCTCTTTAAGGAAAAAAAAAGAATAAATATTCTTGTCTGTAACAGTGACTCTCACCCCCTGCCCCAAACAGAGCAGCATTACTATGCCATTAAACCTTTTGCTACCCACAGCTTTTCCTCACTCAGCGTTAAATGAGGACCCAGGGCAGAAGAGGGATCTGCAGATGTCAGCCCTGAGCCTCCATTTCCTTGGGGCTGGTATCAAGAGACCCAACTAGTTCTGAAAGCCACATCCTCGCTGTCGAGCAGCTGAGCCCTTGTGAGTGAACCCTGGGCAACCATTGGCAGGGCACTTCTTGCTTCAGGGGTGGAGGGAAAGTTCAACTGAGAAAAAAAGGCTATAATCTGGGAAAATAAGACCCATGGCCCCTCCATTTTGAACAGAGAAAGGAAAATATTTCACTTTTGCTGCCTCTGGTGGTGCTGGGAGGTGACCCCACCACTTCCCAGTTACCTCAGGACCATTGTCTCTGGGGGCTCCTTGGAAGTGAGCACCATTCCAGGGCCCTTTCCATCACCCAAGTTCTTGTGGTGATGCCTCCTCCAGGCCAGACAAAAGCCATGTGGAACCTGCAGCCCAAGTGCGTGCCTGCACCTTTGCTCTCCTTACAGCACAAGCAGCAGTGCAGTGCTTAAATCCTTCATTTCAAAACTTGTAGATTTCACATGGCAAGCATGGGGAACCTTTGAAGTGGCAGTAAACCACATGGCAGAGTTTCAGTTTTCCCTGTGTTTCTAAGTCTAGTCGAATCTAGTCTTCAAGCATTTCTAAACCCAATTCATCCACAGAAAGCCTGCACGCTTGTGGATAATTAGCTTGGAAGGTCTTTGTTGCCATAGCCTGGCTCTGTGTAATACACTCTGGTGAGCAGGAGATTCTAGTTCACTTAGAATGAGGTCATGTTAAGAAACAAGCTTGCAATCCTCAAATTGCTTTTGTCACTGGAAAAAAAGAAACCCCAGTCGTTCAAAGCCTATTTAAAGTGGTACGATGCAAGCCCCCATCAGCATAAGTGTCATGACCCACCATGCATGGTAGGTGCTCTCAAGGGCTGTGTCCTGTCCCATGCACAGGCAGTTCCTGGCATTAAGTGAAGCCAAAGGTGAAGCACAGGCATTGTATAAGGGCAAACCACAAGGATGGGCTGTTCTAGGAGTAATGAAAGAGTAAGGAAATGAGGAGTGGGACGCATGTATTGGAGAGAGGTTTCGATATGCAATTCAAGGGCTGAGCATATAAAGTTTGTCATATCGCTTATCACACTGCTTTTCCTCTGCCAGAGTATGGCTTTTTGGCTACTTCCACTCTTCTTTCTTTGTGCTAGTCACAGGACTGTGTTGTCGTGAAGGACACCTGAACTCTGGCAAAGCTGAACGTGTCATCTGGATAAACATTCCTCCCACCTGCAGGTTTGCTGATGTTGTTTTGGTCTGTAGAAATTTGAGGATGTTTGTGGGGGAATGGCAGCCTTGTCGTGGAGCTAGTAACTCTGGGGAGCTGCACCCTGCCTTGCTGCCTCCCAGAGGGCTCCTCCACTGAGGGGCCCAGAGAGTACAGTAGGAAATTGGGAGCCTTTTCATGTGATGCTCATAAGACAGAAAGCCAGTAACCCATTCTTCCCCAAAGAGGGGAAGGAAAAGTGGGCAGGGGAAGGAGGAGACATCAGGTAGTTTTCATCACCAACCCCTTAGTACCTCATTTGGAAAGGACCTTAAAAGCACATTGGATTGCTGTCATATAACTTGTTTGCATCACTTGCTTCTACCTAGAGCTACTGTTCCCTGGCTTCCCACCTCCCCAAGTCTCACCTACAATAATCCCTATCATAAGCACCTCTGCAGAACCCCCCTCTGTACAACACAGGGGGAAGCCCTGCCTGCTGCCGGCCATAGAATGTCTCCATTGTGGCCTTGTGCAGGCGCTGTATATAATCTTTCTCTGCCAATATATGTCTTCGTGAGCTGCCCCCCTGTCCCCCTCCTCAAAATAAAACGACTATTCTTTTCTGTTTTAAGTAGATTTTGTGCAATAAAAAACATTTTATTGCTTCCAGTAATTGGTATTTAATTTGCAGGCCTTTACAACTTGCAAAGAACAGACTACTTTAGCTGTAGAGCTGGTATGTGTGTGCACTTTGTGGATTTTATTCCACTGGCACTTGCTTAGTTGACTGGTGTAAAATGATACAGTTATGGTTTTGCAATCAGAAAGGCTGCAGATAAAGACCTGGAGAGACGTTATAAGGTCCTGGGTCCAATTTGAAGCAGCAGGCAAGACAATATAATTTTAGGCGGCGCTGCCAGCCTCAGACATCAAAACTTGACTCCTGTTAAGTGTTTTCCATTTTACTGTCAAAATATCAAAGGCTGCTATTTAAACCCAGAGTCTCTTAAAGTTGATTTTCTTTCTCTCTCCTTCTCCTCCACCTCTTTTATTCCCTTTAACTACCCCGATAAACGCGAGGTGAGGTAACCTGTGAAATGTTAGCCCCCTTGCTCCTCACCTCGCCTTGTAGGGGCATTGAAGCCCGACGCAGCCCTTAATTCCTCTTTTGGGGTAAAACCTCGCTCCTGCCGGCCCCATTTCTTCACACGGCGGCCGGGCAGGGGAGGTGTCTGTCCGTCGAGGGCCGCGGATGGCGGGGGCCACAGCCGGGGCCGGAAGCAGCTCAGCAGGACCGGGGGGACCCAGATCGA
>NW_008236973.1:4429060-4431623 GCF_000691975.1 Corvus brachyrhynchos | reverse complement strand
GTCGCCCCCCCCGCCCGGGGGGCCCGGGGCACTCGCCGCACCAGGCGGGCACGCGTGGCGCTCAGAAACACGCGTGTCCTTCCTGACGTGCCTTAGCTGTGCGGTCCCGCCGGAGCTCAGGGCGCTCGGCCGGGGGTCCGCGCCTTCCCCCGGCACAGCCCCGCGACTCCGTGGGGGCTCCGGCGCCCACCGAGAGAGAGCGCAGGGCCTCCCGCCCTGCCCAAGGCGGGGGGCAGCGAAATCGGCAGGCGGGCGCTCTCGGATGTACCTTGTTTTTATTTTAAAACATAGCTAAATTCACGGGCTTCTTCTTGCAATAAAGTGGCAAATAAATTATTCCTTCCCTTGAGTATCAAGCTGCTATCTGATTGAAGTTTACTCTTACGTTTCAACAATTTAGTTCTGTAAGGAAGGGGTGGGAGGAAAATAGTTGTGCCCTTAACAGAATAAGTAAGTAAATAAATAAATAAATAAAGCCCTAAATAGTCTTCTGTAGGGAAGAAGTTAATATACTCAATTATTTTCTGAAAAAAGATCATAACATCTGGAAATTGATATCAAATGGTGTACAATCCCTGAGAGACGATAAACTTCCACTGTATAATATTTCGACTAGAAATCTTAATAATCCCATAAATCTTCCTTGTGAATTGGGAAAATGTAACAGTTCATTGAAATACTCATTGGGAAATAATTGAAAAAATGTAATAGTTCACTGAAATATTCGTGGTTTTTTTCTTTCTTTGGTGCTGTTGCTAACTCTGTGCATGTGTGTAAATATTCCTACTTCGTTTTAAAGACATACACGGAATATTCCCTTGAGCGCTGCATACCATAAAAGAAAAATATGCCCTTTTGACTTATTAATCATTATTACAGAGTTCAAAATTGCAGCGTCCCTCGCACATTACTAGAGAAGGCAAACAATTCTCTCTGTGTGTATTTCGTGTTGCTAAATTCAGTACAAACTTTACAGCTCTCAACTTTTTTCACTCTTTTTTTTTTTTTTCTTCCCCTCACAGACTCTTCCTATTCTGCTCGAGTTATCCAGGGCAACTGAAAGCAAGGGGGCTACTCGCCCATTATGCTGGCCCACTGCATCGTAATTAATTACACACAAAGGCAATTGCTTATTGTAATTCACCTCGTGAATGTTTAATTTTGCAGAAGTAAAAGTAGATGAGGATTTGAACACGTCTAGGCTCCCTGTAATGAATATATGAGTAATTAATGTTGCTGGAAAGATACAGCTTTATATATATTTTAAAAAATAATGCTGTGATAGAAAAGAGATGTGAGCGTGTGTGAGCGCGTGTGTTTGCTTGTACCTTGGTGCAGGAGAGAGGAGAGCATTTATATGTTTTTGTGCTGAATTAATGTATCCCTTTGGTTACGTTACCACAAGTCGGAATAAAGACAATTAAGCCCTTAGCATTTCTGTCACACTCCATTAATTACTGTAGCCGCTGCTGTCCCGACCACTTCGTAACATATTCATCAGGTACGATACCAGTCCAGCAGCATCAGCCAGTGAAGTAGGCTATTGTTAGTTTAAACTATAGCCTTTCAAATGTTCTTTATTTTACTTTTCATACAAGATTGTTTTCCGCTCCTTTAAAAATGTTTTTCTAAAAATAAAACTCAACATAAATGTTTTAAGATTAGATTTGCGGGGGAAACAGTTTAATTTTCACCATATGTTGCCACAGCAGTTTGTAGATTAAAAAAAAAAAAAATAATCTTTCCACTAAAACTACCAAAAAAAGAGTCTAATATAAAAATGTATTCTTCCCAAAGCGTCTCCCTCCTGTGGGCTATTTTACAGCTCGCAAATAAATCTTTAAGGTTGCAAGGAAGGGGAAAAAACAAAAGTGCCCTGATGACGGAAAAGCAAATCCTGCCATGATAATGTCCTTTATTAATATTATAGATGTGTAGTGTGCTGGATGGATCAATCATATCCATTCACAATCAGGATTAAGAGAGCCTATTTTAATGAAAATCTATTAGTCTCTCGCTTGAGACACGGATGCTGCTTAAATCAATAAACAGCATAAAAGAGAATACGACACAGGTTTCTAAATTAAAAAAAAAAATCCCATCTATGAAATGTGTTAAGACTTCTGTAAAATCCTGAAACCCTCGATCGATACTTATAAATATTTAATTTTTTTTTTTTAACACAAATTGAAAACCATTAACACTGCATCCATTCTTATTATTAAAACAAATTGTCCTTGGAATTATGTGCTGTGGAAATGGAGCCAGATTGAAAGGGCATCCTCTGAAATATGTTTACTCGCTTTCATATAAACCAATAAAGATCTGCAGGAGTCTAGCGTGAGCAGAAAGGTTTGATGTACAATGTCCATGATTACAGTCCCTGAATTAATCACGAGAGAGAGAGAGAGGGAAGGAGGGAGGGAGATGGAGAGAGAGAGAGGACTCAGTTATCTACTCAACAAAATCTTGCTCTTCGGGTCAGCGCTCATTAAAACGTGGATTAAACCGATGATTTTTCTGTTTGTTTATTTGCCCCATTTCGACCAAATTATGACGAAGG
>NW_008236973.1:4428058-4429029 GCF_000691975.1 Corvus brachyrhynchos | reverse complement strand
CTACGTCATACCATGAGTCAATGTACAAATGTAAATTCCTCCTATAAATATGAAATTCAATACTTTGCCTTGGATGTGCTTAAAGCTAATGCAACGTTTAAACTCATTCATGATTGTTCCTCTCGTTTAACTCAGAGAAAAACCATAATGGCCAAGAGGTTCCTTTGAAAGAGGAATTAAAAAATAACGCATGGGTTGATGCCACGCTAAATAAACGCTCCTTTGCAGTCCGAGGTCCGGACTATCCCCTGCCAGGCTGCCCTGCTCGCAGATACCCCCTCTTTTTCTGGGAAGGGGGCAGCCAGGGGGCGGGCTGGGGTCTGTGGGGGGGAATCAGCCCCATAGGGCTGGAGGTGGGGAAAGGAAGAGGGGTTGAATAAACGAGCCACCCCTTTTGTCCACTTGGGACCCCCAGACGGGCAGAGGGCTCCTGTCCGTTGCCCCAGGGCAGTAGGGAGGGAAGAGGAGGAGGATTTGGGGGCATGATGCCCCGCAGGTGAGCCGGCAGGCCGGGCTGTCGGGACAGCCCTCAACGTGCCGCTAATGGCCGGTCCTGCAAGGGGTGTCTGGGAGAGCGGGGTTGCTTGTGGCACGGCAAAGGCGTACCCAAGGTGCCGCGGTGAGCCGGGGGCAGAAGGAAGCTCCGAGGAGCGCTGGTGACTTTTTAGTTTTGCGACAGGGTTCCAGGAGTTCCGTTCCTGCAATGGAATGGGATTTGGACGGCAGTTCCTTCCCCCTCTTTCTCTCTCTCTCTCTCCTTCCCTTTAGCCCTCCCTCCCTCTATCCCTCCTCCCCAGCCCATTATCAGGAGCAGCAATAAAGGTAATTTCTCTCTGAACCCGCTGTCAGAGTTTGTAGTGGGGTCAAAATTGCCCCCCAGTTTTGTTCCCACCTGCACCACCTTGCCCTAGGTCCCCGCAAAGCCGCGGGCTGCGCGAAGAGGGGGGCCCCGGGGGCGCTCCCCGCCTCCC
>NW_008236973.1:4427689-4428047 GCF_000691975.1 Corvus brachyrhynchos | reverse complement strand
CGCCGCTGGGACAGGACGGGACGGGCCCGTCATCCCTCGCAGAGATCCGCGTTGCGCGGAGCGCGTAGTGGGGCCGTGCGCGGCGGCGGGGCTGCCCGCGCTTCTGCGCTCTCCGCCGCCTGCCCCCGCGAGGGTCCGCGGCGTGGGGTGGAGGCCGGATCCCCGGGAGAGTTGAGCTTTGCACTGGTTCTTGTTTGTTTGTTTGTTTGTTTGCTCGCATGCTTTTATTATTTTCCCGGATTTCTCCCTTTCCCTTTCCGGTGCTTTGTTTCGCTTTTCTCTTTCGGAGCGAGTCTGAGGCAAGTTCCCCCCGGCTGCAAGGCTCCCCCCCGGCGGCATCCCTGCTGCCTTCGAGGAC
>NW_008236973.1:4424617-4427492 GCF_000691975.1 Corvus brachyrhynchos | reverse complement strand
GGGGAGCTGCGGGGAGGAGAGCGGGACGGGGGCGAGAGGGAGGAAAAAGGGGATCCGGCGGACTTGGTGCGAACTCCGGCAGCTCGGGAAAGCCGACGCGCACCGTGCCTCTCCGGCGCTGGGGACGCGGAGTCAGTAAATATTTATCCTTGATTGCTGCTTGCTGCGAGGGAGGCAGAGGAAGACAGGGCACGGTGGGGATCGGTGCCGTTCGAACCGAGGGATGGGGAAAGTTTCCGCGGCTGGGGCCCAGCCCCGGTACGGAGCCTCTCCCACGCGGGATCGCGTGCCGGTGTCCCCGCGTGTCCGTGACACCCCCGCACCACGCACCAGCCTGCACAGCAATCCACTACGAGCCCTTACACGCGCAGACTGCATGAGAGAGGCACAAGCAGCGTGTCGCGCCGGAATCTTTCCTCAGCCATACGTTACTTCCCCGTCTATCGTTTGCCTTTATTATTTATGTGGTGCCGTGTGATATACATTAGAGCCTCCGATTTGATTGGCGTTTGCGATGACAAGACCTGTTTGTTAAGTTGTAAGGCTTCCTCCGCTCCCTCACTTGTTAAACGAACTCTGGAGGAAGGATGCCACCGAGACACGACAATATAATAAATGTCAGGGGTATCCGCAGTGCCGAGATCAAATGATCAATCCTTGTCCCCTAGATAATCATTTTAAATTCGCACAGGGGGAGATTGATTTTTTTTTTTTAAGCCCTTTATTAATTGCTTCCTCGATTATTATTTTTTCCCCTCCTCCTGTGGAGGTGTTAACTCTGGTGCTGGGGGCACCTTTGGATTAATTAAACGTATTTTTAGTGTTTTAATGTTCTGCTAATTTTCAGAACAGTCCCACACTCCCCCGGAAAAGAAACAATGGCCCCTTGCTCCAACAAGGAGCCTGCTTTGGTTGAGATTCAGAGCAGAGGGTGGCGTGATGGTGGGCTCTGATTATCTCAAACTCGAGGCGAGGGAAAGGGAAGGACGTAAAAAGCCAAATGACCAGAAGACAAAATTCCTTCAAATACCGAATAACCCTTCGCGTTAAAGCCCGAGGAGAAGAGACAGAAATAAATAGCTGGGAAGTCGACTCCGCATGGGGATCAAACGATGCGGAGAGGCGCTGGGAATGCCGGCGCTGTTATCTGGAGACGAATTTCAGGCAGCTATTCAAGAGCACAGAATAATAATTATTCCAGGAGTACAACAAAAATAACTGCAGCCTACCAAGAACAAGGTGGGGAAATTATTGCCAGTTCTATGTTAAATCCAGCAGGATATGTTTTGTTCGGGAAAAAAAAAAGAAAAAAAAAAAGGCTTAATGCTCTATTTGTCGCGCACACAGTCCCGTGTTAACAAATTACCCCTCTGCTGCATGCAGCAGGATAGCTCGACATCCAGAGAAACATTTCATATTTTAATTTCCCCCTACAGACAACATAATAACAATAAACAAGAAAACAGATCCTGCAATGTTCACACGCGTCTGGAGAGACCCCCTACCTACGGATCCCCCCCAGCCAAACAACCCACTCCAAATCCTCCGAACACACCGACACGGATCTCCGAGGCACCTCGCAACTTGTTTAGCTGCAGCACACGTCCCCCTCCGCGCACCCACCCACCCACCCACCGCCAGCCAGAACAGGCAGTACTTTTAAAAGAGCATTTTTGTTTCGCCGATTATTTTGACCGTTTAATTAAGAGAAATTAGCTAAATAGCAAATCAGGTAGAATTTCCAATGATTACAACAAATGCACATCTCCGGCTTTTTATTCATTACCTTTTTTATTGAACACTCATTTTCCTTTCCTCTTGACAGCGATACATTAAATTGCAGGAGCACAGTTATTTGGTTAGCTGTGGGTCCGTTTTTACTCACAGTGTTGCCACGCACAGGATGTCCTTAAAATCAATTAAGTCTTCCTCGACTCTCATTTCTGCAACCCATTTACAGAATGTAGATACCTATTTTCATGTTTTCCTCTTCCCCCCCTCCCTTCCTTTTATTCCTCGCTCTCTCTCTCTCTCTTCCTCTCTCTCTCTCCCTCCCCCCCGCTTTTTCGCTGTTGCCTCTTTGCCTCCCTAAATCAAGGTGCAAAGATGCCAAAGAGTGATGAAATGAAAAGAAAGCCAATTGCTGGACTGAGGTGGGGGAGATAGCTGCTCGGAGTCCGCCTGCGACTATGGAGCAGTCAGTAATTGCTGGAGACAGGGAGAGCTGGGGGTTGGGCTGAGGTAGCCATGTATAAATAGTGTGATCTCAAATTGAAAGGCATAAATAACAGCAGGAGTGATCTAACCCTATACAGCCCATCTTCTACGTGCAAAAACAGCGTGCGGAGGACGGCCACATCTCCGATTGAAAACAAGTGGATCTCTGTGGATAAGATCACCGGGCAGCCATGGAAGAACTTACGGCTTTTGTATCCAAATCTTTTGACCAGAAAAGCAAAGAGAGCAGCAGCGGCAGTGGCAGCGGCAACAAGAAGGAGACGATCACGTACAGGGAAGTTTTGGAGAGTGGGTTGGCTCGCTCTAGGGAGCTTGGAAACTCTGATTCTAACCTGCAGGACATGACCGAGAGCAGCAACCATTGCCCGGTGCATCTTTTCAAAGACCACGTAGAGAGCGACAAGGACAAACTGAAGGAGTTCAACACGGGCAGGACAGCGGAAGGTAAGAGCAGGGCTGGGCGCCCTCGGCCCCGCGCTTCTCGCCGGCAGCCCCGGTCCCCTTCCCGGCTGCCCCTGGCTTTCCGCGGCGGGGGCGACTTGGTCACCGCGGCCCCGGTTCCGGCCCCGGCGGGGCGAGCGGGATCGCCTCCCGCATCCTGCTTCCCTCCTGCGGTCACCTCCCTCCCGCAGCGTCG
>NW_008236973.1:4419366-4422370 GCF_000691975.1 Corvus brachyrhynchos | reverse complement strand
GGTGCCGTGCGAACCGAGGGATGGGGAAAGTTTCCGCGGCTGGGGCCCAGCCCCGGTACGGAGCCTCTCCCACGCGGGATCGCGTGCCGGTGTCCCCGCGTGTCCGTGACACCCCCGCACCACGCACCAGCCTGCACAGCAATCCACTACGAGCCCTTACACGCGCAGACTGCATGAGAGAGGCACAAGCAGCGTGTCGCGCCGGAATCTTTCCTCAGCCATACGTTACTTCCCCGTCTATCGTTTGCCTTTATTATTTATGTGGTGCCGTGTGATATACATTAGAGCCTCCGATTTGATTGGCGTTTGCGATGACAAGACCTGTTTGTTAAGTTGTAAGGCTTCCTCCGCTCCCTCACTTGTTAAACGAACTCTGGAGGAAGGATGCCACCGAGACACGACAATATAATAAATGTCAGGGGTATCCGCAGTGCCGAGATCAAATGATCAATCCTTGTCCCCTAGATAATCATTTTAAATTCGCACAGGGGGAGATTGATTTTTTTTTTTTAAGCCCTTTATTAATTGCTTCCTCGATTATTATTTTTTCCCCTCCTCCTGTGGAGGTGTTAACTCTGGTGCTGGGGGCACCTTTGGATTAATTAAACGTATTTTTAGTGTTTTAATGTTCTGCTAATTTTCAGAACAGTCCCACACTCCCCCGGAAAAGAAACAATGGCCCCTTGCTCCAACAAGGAGCCTGCTTTGGTTGAGATTCAGAGCAGAGGGTGGCGTGATGGTGGGCTCTGATTATCTCAAACTCGAGGCGAGGGAAAGGGAAGGACGTAAAAAGCCAAATGACCAGAAGACAAAATTCCTTCAAATACCGAATAACCCTTCGCGTTAAAGCCCGAGGAGAAGAGACAGAAATAAATAGCTGGGAAGTCGACTCCGCATGGGGATCAAACGATGCGGAGAGGCGCTGGGAATGCCGGCGCTGTTATCTGGAGACGAATTTCAGGCAGCTATTCAAGAGCACAGAATAATAATTATTCCAGGAGTACAACAAAAATAACTGCAGCCTACCAAGAACAAGGTGGGGAAATTATTGCCAGTTCTATGTTAAATCCAGCAGGATATGTTTTGTTCGGGAAAAAAAAAAGAAAAAAAAAAAGGCTTAATGCTCTATTTGTCGCGCACACAGTCCCGTGTTAACAAATTACCCCTCTGCTGCATGCAGCAGGATAGCTCGACATCCAGAGAAACATTTCATATTTTAAAACCACCCCCCTCCAAATCCTCCGAACACACCGACACGGATCTCCGAGGCACCTCGCAACTTGTTTAGCTGCAGCACACGTCCCCCTCCGCGCACCCACCCACCCACCCACCGCCAGCCAGAACAGGCAGTACTTTTAAAAGAGCATTTTTGTTTCGCCGATTATTTTGACCGTTTAATTAAGAGAAATTAGCTAAATAGCAAATCAGGTAGAATTTCCAATGATTACAACAAATGCACATCTCCGGCTTTTTATTCATTACCTTTTTTATTGAACACTCATTTTCCTTTCCTCTTGACAGCGATACATTAAATTGCAGGAGCACAGTTATTTGGTTAGCTGTGGGTCCGTTTTTACTCACAGTGTTGCCACGCACAGGATGTCCTTAAAATCAATTAAGTCTTCCTCGACTCTCATTTCTGCAACCCATTTACAGAATGTAGATACCTATTTTCATGTTTTCCTCTTCCCCCCCTCCCTTCCTTTTATTCCTCGCTCTCTCTCTCTCTCTTCCTCTCTCTCTCTCCCTCCCCCCCGCTTTTTCGCTGTTGCCTCTTTGCCTCCCTAAATCAAGGTGCAAAGATGCCAAAGAGTGATGAAATGAAAAGAAAGCCAATTGCTGGACTGAGGTGGGGGAGATAGCTGCTCGGAGTCCGCCTGCGACTATGGAGCAGTCAGTAATTGCTGGAGACAGGGAGAGCTGGGGGTTGGGCTGAGGTAGCCATGTATAAATAGTGTGATCTCAAATTGAAAGGCATAAATAACAGCAGGAGTGATCTAACCCTATACAGCCCATCTTCTACGTGCAAAAACAGCGTGCGGAGGACGGCCACATCTCCGATTGAAAACAAGTGGATCTCTGTGGATAAGATCACCGGGCAGCCATGGAAGAACTTACGGCTTTTGTATCCAAATCTTTTGACCAGAAAAGCAAAGAGAGCAGCAGCGGCAGTGGCAGCGGCAACAAGAAGGAGACGATCACGTACAGGGAAGTTTTGGAGAGTGGGTTGGCTCGCTCTAGGGAGCTTGGAAACTCTGATTCTAACCTGCAGGACATGACCGAGAGCAGCAACCATTGCCCGGTGCATCTTTTCAAAGACCACGTAGAGAGCGACAAGGACAAACTGAAGGAGTTCAACACGGGCAGGACAGCGGAAGGTAAGAGCAGGGCTGGGCGCCCTCGGCCCCGCGCTTCTCGCCGGCAGCCCCGGTCCCCTTCCCGGCTGCCCCTGGCTTTCCGCGGCGGGGGCGACTTGGTCACCGCGGCCCCGGTTCCGGCCCCGGCGGGGCGAGCGGGATCGCCTCCCGCATCCTGCTTCCCTCCTGCGGTCACCTCCCTCCCGCAGCGGCGGGAACACAGGCTTAGGAACACGTACTCCTGCATGCATAACGTGAGTGTAGCCGTGAAAAATAAGTCACAACTTCGGTCCTGCCCCCCCGCCGGCCCCCGTTCACATCCGAAATCGATCCGGTGCGTTAGGCGTTCTCTCGCCTGGGGGAAGGGGGCAGCGCAGCACGTCAGACGTTTTTGTCTATCTGTGTATTTTTGTACGAGGAAACCTTGTCCGGGTAGTTTTAATGCCTTAGGAGACCTGTTCTTCCTGCTTCCGGGCCGTCAGGATGCTGCTGCTTGTTTTGGGAGAAAGCGGCGTGCGGAGAGGGCTCTCCCTGGACGTTTTGTCTTGGGTCGGTGAGGCCGTCCTGCTCAGAGGCTCCGACCGGCGGGGACGAGAAGGAGGAGAGGAGCCTGGCTGTGGGGCAGCTGCCCGGACCCGGTGAGACAG
>NW_008236973.1:4411390-4418911 GCF_000691975.1 Corvus brachyrhynchos | reverse complement strand
CATTCCTTCTCTAAGCAACGACAACAACAACAACAACAAATTTAAAATATGTGTATTTTTTGAAGCAAGACAACTAAAAATCCCGCACAGGCTCACTGGGGAAGGAGAGACTAAATATGACGGGGGGATTAGAAAGTTGAGAAAGTGTCTCTAGGCAAGTTAGACAGGTGGACCTGCCTGGGGAGCTACTGGCTAGCTTGGGGTAATAAAAACCAGTTAATAGGTTGGGGAGCAACAACCAGCCTTTCAGCTGTTTCCTACTGTTTGATCTTGTTTAATATAACACTGGGCGATTTAATTTACAGCCCAAACTTTTATTTTATATCCTTCTCTTTTCTACCTGCTCCCCAAACAGAAGAACGGGGTATAACCACGTATTCGGGTACCCGTATTTCTGCACAAGCCAGTACCACTCAGCTCTGCTTATTTTCCTTCTCTGGTCGAGAGACTGAAAAATAAGAACGTTCAGTTTAAGGGAATCATTCGCGCAGGAGATGATTTTTAAAAATGAAAGCAGGGCATGCTTCAGCAATCAAAAATAAAATGCGAACGAACGAAAAAAACCCCTCTACTACTCTCCCTTTCCCCGTGAATCGAAATTCTGGTTTGTATGTTTAGCTAATCTAATCTAATCTATGGAGAGAGGCTGGGGGTGGGGATGGAAGGGAGGAGTTGGAAAGAGCTGAGATGCTTGTGACAGTTTAAATTCATGCCAGGTTTCAGTCTAATTTCAACTGATTCCGCCGTGTGATTTCAGTCCCACCGATATGCTAGTTAATATTTTATACCTATCACGGACATGCTGTAGCCTCGGAAAAGAGACAGCTTTTGAACGCGCCTGATTTTCCCTAGGCATTTGCTGGGTTAGCACCCTCGTCTTTTCATAGGGATTCCCTTTACAGGAGAAATGAGAACAAAACGCCATTAAAACCAACCACCGAATATCCCCATCCGGAGGCCAGACCCTTCCCAAAGTTTTATGTAGCCAGTATCAGCCCGGAGCCAGGAGGAACAATCACGGCCAGGGACAGTTTTCATTTTGGAAGTGAAAACGAGTGCTTCGACTTGGGTCCGGCCTTACTTAAGCCCAGATGCAGTTCAGGACGCTTTATTATGTTTAATTAACTTACGATTTGCAGTTTATAATTTGCATTTTGGGATGCCCCTAAGTATATAGGTTAACATATGTGCATGCACACATTACTGGGTGTGTGTATACACACGTACATATGTATATAATATCTGTGTATTTGGTGAGGAAAAGGGACTTAATTCGGGATCATCCGCAGACGCGTCTCCCCCCAGATCCACACCACCCAGAAGGTGAGGCACGACAAAGGAGGCAGTCAGAACTGGCTCGTCCCGGGACTCCGCCAGTGCCCGCGCTGGATACGCACCCGGCGGGGCGCCCCAGGCAGGCAGGGGATCCCGGGGAACCGGTTCAGCCTAAAGCGGTGTCCCCCGCTGCAGCATCTCTTCCTCTTTTCGTTAGCTGGATTTAAAAAAAGGGACAGTGCCTTAGGCCTCCCGGCATTAAGGAAAAGGAGAAAAATTATAATAATAAAAAAGAAGGAAATAATTTGCCAAAGCAAAAGAAATCTTCCTACCCAAGACAGAAAAGGGGAGCTGTTTTACCCGCTGCGCCCACAGCCCACCTCCCCTCTGCCCGGGACAAACATGCTCAGCGGCTGCCTCTGGTCGCAAGCTCTCCACAAGCCCTGTTGGAGTCCCTGAAGGTTGGGAGGGTTCCTGCTGTTTCGGAGGGGCTGGGAGTGACCCATGGCCCTGGAGTCCTCTGTCCCGCACAGGGCCACGCGGGACCGCTGCCCCCGTGGTTTCGACCCGCTGGCAGATATTTTGGGGGAAAGAGGGTTGACAAGGAGGAGAGAGACGGGCGGTCTCGGTCTCATGCCCAGGGAAAGTTTCTTTTACGAGGCAAATATTTTCACAGTGGATTCACCATGACAGCACTAGGGAGCTTCTTGCATAACCCTCTCTGGGAGAAAACGTCGCCGGAGAAACCCCCTTCCCCCACCTCTTCTCTCTGCTGGAGGTATCGGGGGGCCGGCGGTTTTCCTACCAACCCCTTCCCCGAACTGCTCGTGCCAATGGGCCGGCAGGGCTTCCTCCTAACCCTGGAAAGAAAATAAAATGATATTTATCTGTATAGGTTTTCTGATAGGGCATCAGACAGGCAAGGCAGCGCGGCTCCCTTCCACCCTCCGGCCCTTGGGCGAGCTGCCCCCTGCCCAGCGTTGAGCCTGTAGCGGAGCTCAGCCCCCCTCGCCCCTGCGGGGCCTGCCCGGGGACCTCCTGCCCGCCCGCCAGCTGCACCCGCAAGTTGTGCTGAGTTTGGGGACGAAGACGGGAGGAGGGAGACCCCCGTGTGAGAGAATTTCGAAGAGGTGCGAGGGGAGGCTCAGTGTCGTTTTCTTCTTCCCCCTCCCGGCAGGGATCTACGAATGCAAAGAGAAGAGAGAAGATGTGAAATCAGAAGATGAAGACGGACAGACCAAGCTTAAACAAAGGAGAAGCAGAACCAATTTCACACTAGAGCAGCTGAACGAGCTGGAAAGACTTTTTGATGAGACTCACTATCCAGATGCCTTCATGAGGGAGGAACTAAGCCAGAGGCTGGGACTGTCTGAAGCTAGGGTTCAGGTAAGAGAAGGGCTCTGTTCCTGGAAACGTCCTCACCTCACTTCCTAACTGCCAGCGGATCCTAGCACAGTGCCCCGTTTCATGCAAAACGGGGAGGTGAAGGCAGAGGTGACACGTGTGATGGGGAAGCTGTTTGCAAGTCTGCTGTACCTGTCCTGCCAAACAGTTATTCTGCTCTGGGAATATCTGCCCGTGTCTTGCGTTTCCTAGGAAGGCGGTTTAAATTTTTTTTTTTTTTTTTGGTACGTGTGTGGGGTAGGGTGGTTGGGTGGTGATAATGTTGACAAGTCTCTAATAACTGAACGATTTTTTTTTAATTTAAAATTTCTTTTTTCCCGTTGCAAACGTGCCATTTACTCTCCCTTAATCCTTACTTTCTTCCCGCTTTTTATTTTATGGGGCCATTATGGGGAAAAAAAGAAAAAGGCCAGAAAACAATTGCCTGAATAAGGCTAGACACTTTGGGTGCTGAGGGACGGGATTAGCCAGGGCCGGGGGAAAGGTGCCGTCTCTGATTCGCACAGCAAGCATATGAATGCATGCCACCCCATCTGGTGGAGGTTCCCCCCGTCCCTCTCATCCCGCTTCAGAGGCAGCTAAATGCCAATTAGACTTCGAAATCTTGAAAATAGATCCCGGTTGCTGTAGTCCTGGGGCCACCAGAGCTGTCTGTTTGGGTGGCTCCACATCGATTATTTTAAAATTCGATTTTCAGTTTGATGCAGAGGAAAAATACTCCTTTCCCTCAAGCCAACTAGGGAATGCTTCCACAAAACAGACATAATATTAAAAGAAACTAAATCCCCCAACCAAACAAAAAAACCCCAACATAGAAATAATTATCAAAAATTGACCTAGAAAAAATTAATAAGATCAACCTGTGGCTCTCTGAGCAGGCCCAGAGCAGGAGAAACCTGAAGGAAATCCCTTCTTGGATTAAAATTCTGTGCTTGGCCTAACAGACACAAACCAAACTAAAACTCAAGAAGAAAAAGTCACCAAGGCAACCCCTCCACAGAACAAAACGCCTTCACACCATGGAGATAAGAGATGCCCATGTATATGTATATCTGCCTATAGGAGTGTGCGGGTGGCTATGCGTAGGCATGGCTACGGCTCTGTGGGCATGGATGAAGGCCTCCATGCCCTGCCCTCACTCCCGGGGCACAGCGAGAAGTTAAGATATATGGCCCCGAGATGGAGTGGGGAGAGGGGTCTGTTTGACCCCCTCTTTAACCGTGGAAAGCAAGCAGACAGCACACTGCTCAGCCAGCATTTGCCTGAGCAAGCCACTACCTCGCTTTAAACAACTATCTCCTGGAGGCAAATCCTGAAATAAATGGACTATCTGGGTTGTTTCCGTTCTTTTTTTTTTTTTTTTTTTTTTTTTTTTTTTCTCTCCTTCTTTTAAGGTTTTATTCTCCCCTCAGCTCCTGCCACACTCAGTACAAACCGAGCTGGGCAAGGGATGGTGCCGGGCATACGCCTTAGGAATGGCAGCTTGCAGGGAGTGTTGCAGGGGTTCAGAGTGCTGCTGGCCTACTTTCTCCTGGAAGATTGATCTAACCACACCATATAAATTAATGAAAAGATTAAACTTTTGCTGAAGGGGATATCAACTCTTATGTCATCTTCCCAGATCTTCTTACTTGGGCTCTGTAATATCTTTCCAAGGCCTTGATGTACTGTTTCTATAAAAATAAATTACTTGTAATTGAATTCTGCACTCTTTCTTTCAAGTACTTTATTACTGAGGAGCACCTTAACAGGATGTTCATAGTTACAGGAAAATTGGTGCTTCAAGTGCTTACAGATCTTAAAACAGCACACACACAAACAAACAAACAAAAACAAACAAAAAGAGTCAGGAGGAGATTATGACCGAGATTAAAAAAAAAAAAAAGAGTATTTAATAATTTTATATAAGAGGTTTGCATGGATTAAAAACCCCCATACATAAAATAACTATAAAGAGGAAAAAGAGGAAAATGGGTAATTAATTAGGAAATAAGCGGAGAATTAATATCCATCAATAAGTGGAAGCAGAAAAAAAGAGAAAAAGACAGAAAAGGGAAAGGTATTTTTTTTTCTAATACTTTTAGAATTGTTCTCTAATTCCTATCTGAACCTCTTGTCCCTTGCTGTTAAAGGATATAGTTTCAATTTAGCGTGGAAATTTGCTGTAAATAAATTGAAGCTCCTATGGTAGCTAGTCCTTATTAACCTTTTATTTTTAGTGTTGTACTGGAAACTCATATCACCCAGCTGTCAGGGTTATAATTGAAAGTTATGAGACCATAGTGAGGAGCAGGCAGTAATTCAATTACAACAAATATCTTTGGGTTTATGGTGCAGGGCTAAATTAAATGTCATTATTCACTGTCTCTAATGGAAATCAAAAGGAAATCAGATTAGAGCATTTGTGAAAGAAATCACTGAGTGATCCTTAATGAAGAAATAACTGTCTAAAACAGTGTACTGTGCTTTACTTAGCATATTCATGACTAATTGGAATTGATCGCGAATCACACCAAGCCTGATTTATTATCGCTTAACGCAGTGGCTAATTCATCACTTTTATTCCTCATAACCTTATTTTTTCGTAGCTAAAGGGAAAGGGCACTTCGTTTTCGAGATTTAAATATAATTTCGGTTTGAAAGATGTTCTGATTTGCAAGAGAAGTTGTTTAAACGCTGCTTAAATTTCTTCTGACAATTTACACTGCTTTGGCGAGGCGGGGGGGCGTGGGGAACACACACAAGGAGATTTCCTGCAAGGATTTACCACAGTAGAAAAACGTATTATTGTCGCTACAGCTCGATAATATTTTGCATGCTCATATTTAAATACGTATATACATGCATATAAATCCCTAACGGCCCGGTTAAAAGGAGAAGCGATGCATGTTGTTAACATTTGCGTATTGTTGGTAGGGAAAAATAAGCTTGTGCCGCGCTGTGCAGGGCAGCGGGACGGCAGTGATGCCCGCTTAGCGCGGGGAGGGCTGCGCTGGCGACAGCCGTAAGGGACACGAACCGGGACTGGTGGGTGGGTCGCTCTGTCTGTCTGTCTGTCCGTCGGTCGGTCGATCGATCGATCGATCGATCTGTCCGCACCCGCGGCGCTCCGCCGTTGCCCGCTGCGCGCTTCCCCCACAGACACCCTAGGCAGGAAAAATGGTGCGCTAAATCAGAGAAGGCCAATACCTACTTAAGAAAATCACTGAGGTACCCGAGGTAATTAATGCCTTCGGAAGCCTTTCTTTGCACTAATTACTCCGTTGTAAATGACCATCATTAAGGCAATTGAAGAAAGCTTGAAGGGAAAATTTGATGTAGGAAGTGCAGTTAGTATTAATTAACCGTATGATCTCTTGGCAAGTGCAAGAACATCAAAGGTTGTAGGTGTTTACTTAGCTACAAGATTTTATCAGCGGTGAAAGTCAATGTTTGTCCATATTCGGTAGGTTTTGGTGTAAAGATAAGGGTCCGCAAAATATTTTGGCCCGCACTTCTGACGATGTTTTGCGGAGAGATGCTAATCAAGCACGGCAGAAGGGGAAATGTAAAGGAAGGTCTAAAATGCCCCTGGAAAAGGGGCACGGGAAGCGCAGTGGCAACTGCAAAGTTCTGCGATTGTTTGAGTGAGAACGGCTGGAATTGGGGCAGTATTATCAAATTACAGGCATTTCTCGGGTGCATAAGCACTTCTTTACATCCCAGCCTGCAAAAGATGCTGCTCTTATCTGTCCAGAAGTCGGAGGAAGAGAATTTTATTTTCTTTAACATGTAAGGAACGGTGAATGATTCAGACCCTTTCGCGAAAGTTCAGTGTCTCGCATCTTGTCGGAGATCATCGATTTCAAGCCCGGCTCGGGAGAGGGCAGGAAGTCCAGTCTCTTGGGGGCCAGACCCCGGAGTCTGACCTGGCCCACGCTGGCTCTTCCCGGGCTGTTTAAGATTACTAGGAAGGGTACGAGGGTCCCACCCGTCCTGCGGGTGGTCTTATTGTCGCTCCAGACGGGTGGCACAAAGACCGCCACTGCCTGCCGAGGGGATGAGGGGGCCCCCGAGACTCGGTGCTAAGCGGCAGGCTCCCGGTCTCTTCGGCTGCGAGGGCACTTCCCACCTCCTATGTTCGACTGGGGGACCACAACAAGGAGCAGGACCTCTCCCCCCAACAGCCCCCACAGCAGCACAGAGAGGGGCTCACTCCCCCTTGGGTTGAGAGGCTCCCCTCGGCTGCTCCCGAGGAGGGACTTCAGCAGAGTTGTTCAGTCACTCGCCTCACCCTTCCATCCCTAGCTCCTGCGAAAATGCTCCCCTTAGCAGCTGCCTAGGCCACCTCCATTTTTCTGTTGTTGTTTTGTTTTTGTTTGCTTTTTCTTTTTACAGGTCTGGTTCCAGAACAGGAGAGCAAAGTGCCGAAAGCAGGAAAACCAGATGCACAAAGGTGGGTTAGGGGTGCGGACCGGCCGGGCGGTGGTGGCCTCGGAGCCCCGGGGTGCCTCCGCCACTCACCCAGCCCTGTCTCTCCCCGCAGGTGTGATCCTGGGAACCGCCAGCCATTTAGACGCCTGCAGAGTAGCCCCCTATGTGAATATGGGAGCCCTGAGGATGCCTTTCCAACAGGTAGTTAGCTCCGGTTTTATTTTACTTTCCCTCAGCAAGCTCCGACCCCCATCCGTTTGCCCGGGAGGAAGCCGGACACGTTTACAAGTGCCATTTATATAGAAGTTGGCAGGTATTAAAAACAGACTGTAAAACTTCGTGAAGGAGCCCCTGCCCTGCTTTCGGGAGCTCAGCGCTCCTCGGGGCCGGGGAGAGGACGGAGCGGGGGGTCCCGCGGCCCCAGGAGGG
>NW_008236973.1:4410367-4411307 GCF_000691975.1 Corvus brachyrhynchos | reverse complement strand
GCGGGGGGTCTCGTTCTCCGCCGGGCGCCGGAGGGGGCTGTGGGAGAAGGCTTTTCCACCCGATGGGCGAAACCATAAGGGGGAAAAGCTATGCGGACCCTTACGCTGTCGTTCCCCTCCTCTTTCCGAGGCGGGCTGTCGAGACCGGTCCTTTTCCGATGGACGCGGCCACCCCCGGAGGTGGGAGGCTGCTCCCAAATGCTCTGCCATCGTGGTGGTCAGCCAGGACAGGGGCAGTGGCAGAGTGCAGGCACCGACGCCACTGTGAGGCCTGGGTCCATGCCCCAGCGAGGCACAGCCAGCCGGGGAAGGCCGCTGGGGAAAACCGGGGCCAGGGATATGAAACGTTCCCGCTGCTTCTAGCCGGTTGTAACTCTCCCTCCCTCGTTCTTTTTTTTTTTTTTTGGTCAATTAATCCGGGAATTGATTTTTTCCAGCCCAAAGGGACCCTCCACCACCTTCTCCGTCTCGGAGACACGTGGAGCTGACAGATTAATTGTATTGATTTTTAAAAGACATATTTGGACCAAAATAATTAAATACATAAATAAACTCTCCCCCACTCCTCCCCGAACCTACCCGGAGCTGAAATCTCTCAGTCAACCCAACGTGTTTGTGTAGGTCTAGAAAGCTCCAAAGCAAACAGTAGCCGGCTATAGAAGGGACCCATGGCCAAAGAGTTTTTAGCAAGGTATAAATAAACATCCCTGGAAAAAAAAAAAAAAATTAGCTATTTAGCACTTGTTGGCGCCCGTGCGTTGGGCCGCATTTATTTATTTATTTATTTATTACCACGAGGAGGAGGGTTGAACGTGTCTCTGTGCCCTTGGCTGAGCAAGGGGCGGAGGTTTGCCGCCCTGACTGCGGGGGGAACTCCGCTCACAAGTTGGTCTTTTCATCCGCCGGGCTCCCGGGCGGGGTGGAGGTGCGGGGTGGGTTG
>NW_008236973.1:4376653-4409740 GCF_000691975.1 Corvus brachyrhynchos | reverse complement strand
AGCAGACACCCACCCGCGAGTCAGAGACTCCTCGGAGGACAAAGTAGGTGGGAGGAGAGAGAAAAGAGAGTTTAAAAAAAAAATCACAAAAAGAGAAAAAAAAAAAAAAAGAAAGGAAACGATCTCTAAATTATGTTAATCTGTGAACATTGGGGACACTTTGGATTTTTGACCCTGGCAAAAGTGATCGCTCCGGCATAACGTCATCTGCTGCTGTCAGTTTTGCTACCTTGTGCATGTGTCAAACTAAACACGTTTTGAAGATCAGAAATATATTAGAACAAAACGAAACAAAACAAATAGTAATAATAATAAATAATAAATCCTTGGGGCTGGTCTCCATTAAAGATGACATTTCTTTGTTGCCAACAGTATTATTTCACTGCCATGAATCTCTTCCATCACTGAGGAGCTGCTGCTGCTGCAGAACTGGTTTGAATTTAAATGTGGAATTTCAGATCTGAGGCAAGGGCAGGTTTTTATTTTCCTTCTTTTCTTTCCTAAAAAAACCAAACCAGCAATAACAAAAAAGTGTGTCTCAAATGGCTATGTCCTTTGAAAGGAGAAAAAGAGAGAGACTAGAATTTACTAATTGTTAGTGATAACTTGAAAGATGGGAACAATAAGAAATGCACCTGTTTTGCCAGAATTACCTGAACTCAACGAGATGTATTGTGCCATAGAAACAGGTCAGTTTTTCATTTTTTCCCCCAAATGCCTAGATCTTTGAATCAGAATCTCACTGTTTTACAGGATGTTGAAAGAATGAATTATATGTCAAAGATGGACATACGGTTTTAAGGCATAATACTGATGCAGCATTAATTTTAGTGAAATGCAATTAAGTGCAGTAAAGTGCAATACTGTAAATATTATAGATTAAAAAAAAATAGCCGTACTTATTCTGTTAATAACCGATTCTGCAAGATCTATAACTTAAATCCGTTACACTCAGACTGGTGCATTGCAGCTCCTTGCCAAAATGACAGTCTGAGTCTTCTATGAATGGATAAAGTTATATGTATCACATATGGGAAAAGGTAGATACTATAATTTCTAGTCAACTTAATGTGCCATATTTCTGCGAAGCAGGCTGAAAAGTCTGTATGACACTTTCACACGATTTTAAGTAAAAAACAAAGCAACAAACCCAAACAAACTAAAACAACCCATAGAAGTGTTCGGTAGAAGAGCACAAGTTCAATATTTTGCCATTTTAATTTTTGCCTGTGATTTGGACACCAAGCAGTAAGCTAGTGCTTAAGCAGATTAACTACTACAAATCCAGCAAGGATGGAGAGTGGAGAAATTCTTCAAATTATATTTCCAAAGTGTCTGGGTTTACTGACCCTCCTCCCCAGTTCTACATTTTCTGTTATTCACTTCTAATTAGATTCGGGGTTTTTTAAAAATTTTCACTGGGGAGGAGAGAGGAAGGTACAAATAGTGGTCTTGTCTTCATCTAACAAGATAGTTATTTGTTGCCTTTGCTAACCAGGTCTGTGTTGATGGAAGGTTATCCTCTGAATAGCACCATTATTAGGCCTGCTTTTTATGTCTCGTTTAGCAATCCATTACTAGTTTTGGCTTTTGCTGATATTTATCAAATCCAAATATTACTGTAGGACAAAAATTCATGCTTAGGATAATTTTTAGAGACTTTTCTTCTTTTTTGTGTTTTGTTTTTTTTTTTCTCCTTCAATTTTTGATATTTTCTAGCAAGCAAATTTCTGGAATGTCAAAATTGTGCCATTTCCCTTCTATTTATTACATGAGAAGTAGTTAATATCTTGGATTTGCTGGGGCTGATAAAAGTTGCCTGCCTTTTTTTGCCTCTCTGTGAAAGTCTAGTACCTTTTAAAAGCAAGGCCAAAATATAAAGGTAGCATTACTTGTTGCTGAGAAATACAGACCAAATCTGAGGCAATTAACAATTTCTTATTGAAACAAGACATTGTCTAGAAAGTAAAATGTTATTCATGATGATGTATGAAATTCTGGCTAAAATGAGAAATATTTGAAGTAGTTCCAGCACTTCTAAAATGCAGATCTGAAAAAGAATAAACATTACCATAAAGGTGGTTTAGGCTATAGTAAGTAACCTGTTGTAATGGACGCCCACAGCCATTGAAGGAGAATTAGATATACAGTGTTGAAGACCAAAGGCAAAGAGCTATCGACTGAATAGGGACTGCTTGTTATCTGTACCTGTAATCTAATTTTTAGCCCTTCAAATCCTCTTTTGAGAAATTAAGAGAGGCTTACATGATTTTTTTTTGCAGTCCTGCGCTGGACTTTCAGAAAGGAGTGATTTTTACCCTCAAATAATTCCATAGAATGAACTTGTTGAAGTTGTAGGGTTGGGATATGAATTTTCTCAGTCATCTGAGATGCTGACAAGTGCTACCAATCTCAGTGTTACACATACAATATGCATCCACTTTGTATGGGAAGGAATAACTTTCTACCTTTGTTGTTCTAGATACAAACACAGCAAAAAAAGCCTGTAGACTTCTCTCAGAAATTTTACTTCTTTATTGTATTCAAAAACCAGCGGCAACATGAATATAATTCCCTGCTAAGATGAAACAAGGCTGGTAGTGTAGCATACATCTTTGCAGAATGAAATATTCTTACTTTTTTTCTGAGTGCTTTCAATGGATGTCTCAAGGACAGTCTTGCTCTCTACCACAGAAGGGAAGAAGGTGGCAAGATTTATCAGCTTAGCCTGCTTTGAAGGAGGTACCACAGCTCAGCCTGGGGAGAGGGGCAGGGTCTTGCTGGGAATCTATCAAGGTGCTTCATGCTGCTCTTGCATTTCATTTAGCATGAAAGGAAATGAAAATGTGCGCTGTGTAAGGGTTGTTGCCAAAACTGGTTCTGCTTTGCTTTCTTTAATGGGCCAATTACATTAATGAGGGTAAAAAAGCTTTGCCTTGTTTTGGATGATGCACACAGGTAACCTCCTCTTCTTATCATCTTTACATCATTGGGAAGAAATGAGGCATCCTACCTGGCCTATCATGAATTGGACTGTACTTTTCTCTAAGTCACTGTGGCTCCATTCACCATATGGAGCTCCAGTGATCTGTACAAGCTGAGAATTTGGACCAAAGCGTCTACTCCATCTCTGTTAATGTGTGGTCTCTTTTTGTTCGTTTGTTTGTTTTGTTTTTGTTTTTTGTTTTCTTAAGTAGGTTGGAGGTTGAAGATAACATAGGCATGGTCCTGAAGTGCTCATTAAAGTCTAAAAGTATTGTAATTGTTTGAGATTCTTAGGCATGCCAAGCCTCATTTATTGTTCACCATCATCCAGCCTGATCTTTGTGTAATCTTTGATTTGAGAAGTGTGAGATTTCCAGGATCATCAAAACAGCAGCCACTGAGCAGAATTTCCTTGGAGGAGGCCTTCATTTAGCATATGTGGATTGCTAAAGAATCTTTCTTGGAAGATTCGTCTGGTATTTGAAAAATAACTTGAATGAATGCCAAATGAATAATGATGTTTATAAGCAAGACTATAAAAAAGGCTTCATGCCTTACATGGGCCCCTTTATAATGGAAAGAATAGATTCTGGGATTTTTTGAAACTGTCAAATAAGTTAAAGTACTTCATTCATTTGTACTAAAATAGCCAGTTGACTCCATGGCTCATTTGTATTGACCTGGAAATATGCGAAAAAAATTATACTGAAAGTTTTTTTGTTTAGTAGGGTCATATAGAAGTAGTGACATTTTGGTTAATATCATAATACTTAGCACTTATATAATGTTTATTTGCAAAGCCCTGTATAAATGTCTATTATTTAATCCTTACCCATTATGAACTAGGTAAGAATTATTATCCCCATTTTTGTAGAAATTAAGGCATATAAATCAAGGGCCAGGTCCCATCACCCATTGTCAGCACTGAGTATTATTACTTCTGTTTTTGTAATCCAGCAACATCCCCCAGATCATAATCTGTCATGAACTTTGTGGTGGCAGACAACCTTTTACATAGCTGGGGCCGTGCTCCTTGAAATTTAAATTCTGTATCTGACTTCAGCAAAAGTTTTAAGGGGCACATTGAATTTGTTTTGGAGTGTCAGAATGTGCCTGTGAGTTATTTCCACAAAACATGAAGTTACTGTCCAATTCTCTGACCCTGTATGTCAGTGAGAATTTCGTTTATGACTCAATGGGGCTGAGTTGTGTCAGTGCTAAGTCTAAAACCAAATTTCCAAGTTCCCAACAGCATGCACAAATTGCTAAGAAACTCTGATTTCCAACTTCCCCTAATATAAATTTTTCACGCAGACCAAGCGTACAGATGTCAATTCTTTGCATGCTTTACCTGCTATGTCTTTTAGTCCTATGTTTGCCTATAAAATAATAATAAGACATGATTTTGAATTGACATAACATTGACACATTGGGACTGTTGACTCGAATAAAATAGACATGTAGTAGTACAGAAATCGAGATCCCTAAGGCAAACCCAGGTTATGGATTTTTTTGTTTGGTGACAAAAAATACGCATGTTTTCTGCTTGTTTAAATGTGCTAGGCAAAATCTCTCTTTTTTTTTTTAAACTGATAATTTTAGTTTTTGGAGGCATTATTGCTTTGGAGATGGCAGGCTTTTTTTCCCCTTCAGTTTGAGGAAAACTTCTAAAGTATAGTAAAAATAGATTACACATCTTTCTTAGAAATGTGTTTATTTTTATAATATCTAATATGTAATGATCCAAGTGGTGTCCCTGTAATTGTTAATTTTACTTAACTCTATAAAGTGCACACAACCAATATGGTTGGAAATTTTTTGTGTTCCTGTTTAAAAAGGGTGGTTGAAGCGCCCCACTTCTCATCTGTAAGCAACCTACTCACCCCATTATGTTGTTTTCTTTCCCTGATGTGACAGCATTTTCATGGCAACAAAGTTTTCAAACAGCTGTGGATAACATGGCAACAGCTTCTCATTTGGTCCTTTGAAAATCTCTACTGGTTGCAGCAAGATGTGATAGGGCTGGAGAAGGCCTGGTCTTGCTTGGAAACTAAAACAAAAAATAAAAAGAAGTGCGATGTGCTGCAGAGTGTGATCTCCTATCCTTCTGAGACGATTAGAGCCTTCTGCTTTACGCCTCATGCTTCTTGTAAAATGGCATCTCTAAGTCACTTCTTTAAAAGGTACAACATGGGCCCTGTCAATGTAATGAGGTGGCTAATTTTATATTTGTTATTTTTTGTTAGCTGGCTTTTCTAGCCAGGTCAGTGGAAGGCCATAGGCTTTGGTGTTTGAGGCATTCTTCAAAAGGGGTATGATGCCAGATATCCCTCAAATTTTGTCTGTTAGACAGAATTGATGCTAAAAGTTGGTGCCTAATTTTAGTAAATCAGCCTAGAAATTTGCTGGTTTCCAATAAATAACTGAAACATAATGCAGTTCATACACCTTATGTTGAAAATTGATATATAACTAAAATCACTTGAAGAATGTAGAAAATATCAGATTTTGAACCTGAAGATATTTATTGAAAGACAATACTTTCATGAATCTAGGCTTATGGTATATATTAATTACATCAAAGACAGGCAAATATCTCTGTTTCTTTGTATTAATGTATGTGGATGTTTTATTTATTTTTTGTTTGAAAAATCTAAATGTGTATTATTTTAATTATGTTGAGTGTAAATTTGACAATGCTTTGCATTTATTTTTATATTTTAAAAACCTGTTGCTTTTGCAAAAGTATGAGCAGCCAGTATGATTTGCAGTACCATAGCATTATTTTGGTTATATATTCACAGTGTGTCTGATTTACAGACATTTCAGGGATTGCTAAAATGAAACAAACAAACAAAAAAAATCTTCAAACCCAACTAATCTTAAAAGTTTGTACCCCTTTGCTATTGTGGAAGAGAAAAGGAAACAAGCAAACAACCTTTTCTAAGGTCTTGATTATGCCAGCATGCTCCTACATGAATTCACCAGACACGTTGAGTTCCATTTTTGGAGTGTATTATGTTGAATCACATGATATGAATGTACATCTTGTAAAAGTGAGATATGAATAAACTTATAAATATTTGTAGTCATGTGTTAACGGATACGCAGAACAACTACTACCAAAGGGAATATGAATAACAAGGTATTTCCCCTTGTTAAAACAGAGCTTTTACTTCTGTATTTAATTCTTTTTCAAGCACCTTATTTGCTTTCTCCTTGCGAGGAATCAAAGCTGTGCATCTTACTCTGTAGTCATTTTATTTCACTTACAAGTCTCTCATTGGCTTTTATGCAACAGAGTTGTTATAACAAGTTGTAGCTTAGTGATGGTTAATTAAAAGTTCCTTTTTGTACCCATGTAATAATAATAATAATATGGGGGTTTTTTGTTTCTATTTATTACTAGTTTGGCATCCTATTTTTTTAAAGGGGTAATAGTTTTCCCCTCGTGTTAGGAGGAATAAAGGAGCCTTCAGAATGGACCATTCTAGGGACTGTATTGTGATGGCTCTCATCTGGTGTCTGTTCAAATCAACAGGAAAGGCACTACATCAGGCTTTTATTTTTCAGGCAGTTAAGGAGTGTTTTCCATGTCCCTGCTTGGGTATGTTAGATGTAATTTTCTCCTGTGGTTTTATTCTTTCTAGTTGTAATCCAGCATTCTGATCTTGAAAAGTATATTTAGGGAGTCCTCTTGTTCCCCTGCGCCGTTTATTTCATCAACAGCAGCAAAGAAAACTGTATTGGTTGCAAGTCTTTGTTAGGTCTGTGAATCAGGTTCTAAACTTCCAAACTAGTCACAAGAGTCAGGTTACCTTGTCTTGTTTGAAAGTCAGTTTGTTTGACACTTAAGTGGCATTTAAACTTTATCAGCCTTATGGCAAAGGGTAGTTTCATATCCCAGCCCTTTCCACAAGTCCTCCCAGCATCTCTTTATTCTTTCTTGTCTGCAGCTGGCTGTGTATGCTGAAGTCAGAACCTGTATCTAGCTTTTCTAACCTTGTATTTTGTGCAAGTATTTGCATTTACTGGAGTTCTGACATGGAACATAACTGAACATAAGGGTTAGGGTTAGGGTTAGGGTGCAATATTCCCACATCGTGATTACTGTTTTTCTCTAAGCCAGCACCACAAACTGACATCCTGTTTTTCCTGTCAATAACTGTGTAAGATACAGGCTATTATAAGAAAATTAATCCTTCCTTTTTGTAGCTCAAAGATATGTGGGCAGTGAATGGTTGTCAGTAGTACATACTGTAAGAGTTATCAGAAAAAAATACAAAGTGTAACAGTGTGTGCTGAAAGATTAGCTTCTCCAGAAGACTGTCCAATAGCCATTTATGAACAAATATGGTCTAACTCTGTTATTTTCTTTTGTCTATTCATATTCAGTTTACAAGTTGAAAAGAGAGAAGTTCTTTTGGCAATTTGGTTGTCAGGAAGAGAAGTTTTTTCCTCCTCATTTTCATTAATTAGCCTTTTTTTCCCAGCAGCTACTTGTGGTACTGCTTTCTAAAATCATTGACAGTTCTGAGGGAAGTTTCCTCTCTCTTGTCTTTGGGTATATTCTTTTTCTTTGCAGGAAAATTTATTTTTAATTCCAAAAAATTATACTTTGACCCTATAGCCACCAGCATTTTTGGATACTGCCTCTAGATCTCTCTAAATTTATTTGGATAAAAATAAACACGGTAACGAATTCCTCATGAATTGTCAGTAAAATTTCCTTTCTTTCTTGAGTAGCTTCTCTCTCAGACTCTTATTTTTTGAGCTGAAACATCTGAAAAGAAAATTATGAGGAGCTACACAGGAAACAGGACTGAATATCTGCTGGCATGAATACCTTTGAACACTTGAAATTTCACCAGTATGTATGGTTCAGTCCTATATTGCCTGCATATCCAAAAGTCCAGTTAAAGGTAGAGAGAAATCTGTATACTTAAGTCTGCAGGAGCAGCCACGGAAAGACAGAGCTACATTCAAGGACCACATGTAAATTACTAGAGATTGGATAACAGAACAAAGGAAATGTATGTAATTTCATTTCCCCGAATCAAATACTCAGACTTCATTACCAATATGATTAAGGGTAATGATCCTACTCTTATATTTAATTGCTGGTTTAAAATTGCTACCAAGAGGCTATAAAAATACAAGGTCAGAAAATTGGATCCAAAAAAGAGACCTGATGCCTCACTCTAAAGTTAGACTTCAGAGGAATTTAAGCACTTAGTTCCAAAACCTTAACACAGGACTCTTGGCTACTTCTCAAACTCTACCAAAGCCTGAGGGCTGCAGGTCTCCGGTTCCACATTTAATTTCTCCATGTACCTCGTGTTCTACTTGTGTGTGTGCCTGGCACCTGACTGATCTCTGTGGCTGGGAGGCTTGCCCTCTCCTTAGCCCGACTGAATTACAGAAATTAGGCATCTGTTTAAATTTGCTTATCTTCAGATGTTTCCAATTCAGTCAGCCACATCAGAACTTTGTCAGTGGAAGCAAGCAGACACTTTAGGCAAATAGACCTCCGGTGAGTATATTAAGGTGTGCCTTAGACGACTACCTCAGGTGTAGGCACCTTCTCTGTAGACATCTCTCTTGGAGCAGACATGTCCAATTCCATGACAAGTATCTTTCATGTGCTTCCTTTGTGTGTCCTCCCCTTCACAAAGGACAGTGTTCCACGGCTTTGTTTTCTTCAGAGGGGAAGATTTCCTTTTACACAATGACTCCGTGACTAATACATTAGCACAGGACTCTATGGTCTGGGTTTTCCTGACTTTCTTTATCTGAACAGATGGAGCAGCTGAAAAGTTAAAGCTCTTGATCCTGGAGAAATACTTTGCAGAGCAGGGTAGACATGGATTACCTGGACATAAGTATAGCCCAAGACTGTAGCTGATGCCACTTTGATGGCAGAGCAGGCAAATGACCTTTCTGCTATAATTTTTGGTCTAACTGGTTTCCCTACTGTGATTTCTGATATTATAGTCTACTAAAGTGCAAATTGCTTTTTTACAGTTTTTTTTGGGAAAAGAATTATCTTATTGTTTTCCCTAGGTGTGGCTCAATATGGTATTTGAATATTTCCTAAGCATACCAGCTTTGTTTCGTAGACTTCCTGGATTTCATGAAGTTTCCAGTTTTCCTCTCTTCCTGGTTACAAAAAGACCTCTTAAGATGAGGGATTTAGATGTACTTATACACAGAAACATTAAAAACCAAATCCCTCAAAACTTAACAGAATTTTAATTCCCACATACACAGCCTTAGAGTCTTTAACGAAGCAATCTCTTACAGTTCCATCTACCATGTACATTCTTGCCGCAGGACTCCTGCATCAGTTGCTGCATGGGGTAAACTGTGCTCAAGGAATGAACTGGGGTGTGTAGAGAGGGAAGACATCTTCTAGGAGTATTCTTCACTTGCCTGAGAAGCCAACAGGTGTCTATATGTAGATGACGAAGGAAAACACATCAATAAGTGTAAGTTTAGCTTTATCATTTGCACAGCTAGTGATCATGCAGGAGAAGTGGTTCTAGCCTGCTGCAGACCTCCAAGCTGATACACTGAAGGCAGTCAGACTTTTCCAGGATACCATTGAATGTGTAGCTTTCTGTCTTCTGGATGTTAAAGCACAAGACCAGGAATATGATTTACAGAAGTGCTCGGTGTTGACTGTTGCGACTCTAATTAACACAAGGCATGTAGGTTTGGAACTTCAGGGAAGGAGCCAGCATAACGTGCCAGTGTAGATCCATGGAATATACCACTGACTTACTGCCTTACATCAGGCAAATCGTTGTGTCTTTCTGCTTCAGTCTATAAAATGGGTTTAATGGCACTCTCTTAATGTGTACATAGGAATGACACTCTGCTAGGGTGTACATAGGAGGACTGTGACCATAAATTCATTAATCCTTACAGTACACTGATATACTAGTTTTTGGAGCATCAGCACAAAACCCATGAGGCAACAAGTAACTCTATATTCAATGCAATGTTCAGAGGATGTGCAGTAAATAAAGCATGAGGATAAAGAGAAATATTGGGCAACTGCTGTATTCACTGAACACTGTGCACTGAATAAAGCTGGGGTCCTGTGGAAAAAAAAAGACTTATATAATTAAAGAATGTATCATAATGTGTATACACATGGGAGTAGAATCCAATTGCACAGTAAATGCCAGTAGTGGCACTTCCTGACTTTTGGCTGTTTAAGGAATTAATGAACACTTATTTTTTTCAGCTTTAAGAACTTCTTCCTTCAACATTTACATATAAAATGGTCTATAGTTATCCCTTTTCAAATTAAAATAAAAAGCTGGACTGCATACACTGTAGGACCCTTAATACTGGGACACTGGACTCTCTTCTGAAGTCTAGAGGTTACTTGATTCACAAAAGAACTTATGCTCATGGGAAGAGAAAGATGCTTATGGTGTCTGAGGCTTACATAGGACTTGGGCAAACGGGACACCTGAAGGGGTGCTAAACTCACTGACACCAGATGTACAGAATACTCCATTTTATGGGGATTCACTTTACAGCCTCTTCTGATTAGAGATCAGTCAAGAGGCAGGTTCCCAGCTCACATGAGCTTCCAGTGCAGCCTGAGTCTTTGTGCAGTATTAAAGGATATGAAAGGCTCACTGAAAATAATTGTGGCAAATAAACTGCGTTCACCTTAGAAAAATTTGTATTTTTACTTGGGAAAATTAGTTCTAGTCTCCTTTTGTTTTCAGCACATCCACATGTATCCCAGTGTGACCCATACATTGTTAAATGTTCTCCATCACCACTTGTGATCTAGTGCTGAATATATAAATATTCAGGATGTAGAAAACTCTAGGCTGAAAGCAGAAGCTAAACTATAGTTCAAAGCAAGGGGAACAGCTGGGAAATACAGAAGTTGGACCAATCTAAAGTGGTTTCATTAGACCTGCAAGCTCTAACCTGGCATTAGAGGGTGAAATGAATGAAGGTTTTTATCACTGGTTGACAAATGAGGTCTTTCTTTGAGGGCTAATTTAATTTATTTTAGACCATGTTTGCCAAGGACTATTAACATGTGTATGAATATTTGTGGATGAACTGACTTTTCTGTATATCTGAGCCTTAGGACTGTTCATGACAAAAAGTTTACAGGAGATGCCAGCCATTACCAATAGAGAGATTGCTACTGCTCCTCCTTTAGTTACTGTCTTTGCTATAAAAGGAAGGCTGTAGTGTTCTTAAAATATTGAACCATTTCTCAGTGTGGTAGAATTAGGATAGAGTCTGATTTTGGGGCAATGTTTATTTCTGGGACTCCGGTACTTTAGCGTTTGAGACTTGCACTTTTACAGGGGCTCATAGCTTTCATTGACCAGTGATGGGCAGAGATACATGTTTTCTGTTATAGATAGATGTCCACGCCTTTGGAAGTCCAGCTTGGAGTAGTTGTGGGAGGCAGGGCTTGAACTAGGATGTTGTGCTCATGGGAGCCCTTCTGCTTATCAGTGAGGCACACGATTCATCTGTCAGTGCCTTGCCATTGTTTGTCCCTTCGTCCTTATTGCTAAAGGGTTGGGTATGGAGCATTTGGAAATGTTGCATTTGGAAACAAATCATGTCTGGGCCTTGAACGGTGTCTAATATCTTTTCTTTGAGAAAGGTTCACCATTTTATTCATGGAGAAGAAGAGGGAAGAGATTTTTTTACCATGAATACTTTTCCAGAATAAATTATACTCTAGAAGATAATGTGAGGTTTGGAGTAATTTTGATGAAGAAGAATAATGGAAAATAAGGGAGAATATGCTGTTGAGGTCAAATCACTTATCTCCTTTAAATGTGCTAGTACTAGTTCTTTATCAAAGTTATATTCAAGAACTGAGAAAAAGCAGGTTCTCAGGCCTGATACTGTAAATGTCTTTTTCTGGGCCTCATTCACTTTACCTTGGAGCCTATGGCTTTTACTCTTGCAGAAAGGCATAGCTTTTCCTGACAGGTGGTAGCTCCTCTCAGACTGTTTTAATAGTTTTAATTTATCTGCATTCCTAGTTCACAGAATCACAGAACCATAGAATGGTTTGAGTTGGAGAGGACCTTCAAGCTATCTAGTTCCAACCCCCCGACATAAGCAGCAGCACCTTCTACTAGACAACGTTGCTACAAGCCTCATTCAGCCTGGCCTTGAACACTTCCAGGGATGGGACATCCACATCTTCTCTGGGCAATCTCTTCCAGTGCTTCACCAAACTCACAGAAAAAAATTATTCATAATATCTAAACTTATTCAGTTCAAAGCTGTTACATCTTGTCCTGCTACTACGTGCCCTTGTAAAATGTCCCTCCCCAGCTCTCTTTCTGGCACTTTTAAGGTACTGGAAAGTGTTGTAAGGTCTCTCTGGAGCCTTCTCTTCTCCACACTGAGCAGCTCCAAGTGTCTCAGCCTGTCTTCTTAGAAGAGATGCTCCAGCTCTCTGATCATTCTTGAGGCTCTTCTCTGGACTTGTTCCAACGGGTCCACATGCTTTTTATGCTTTGGGGGCCCCAGAGCTGAATGCAGCACTCCAGGTGAGATCTCACAAGAACAGAGTGGGAGAGTCCCCTCCCTTGACTTGCTGGCTACACTGCCTTTGAAGCAGCCCAGGCTTTGTTTGGCTGTCTGGGCTTCAAGCTTGCATTGTCTTCCATGTTGAGCTTCTCATCAGTGAAGATCTCCCAGGTCCCTCTCTTCAGGGCTGCTCTCAATCCATTCTCCAACCATCCATTATTTGTGTTTGGGATAGCCCCGACACAGGTGCAGCACCTTGCCCTTGTTCTAGTCCACCAGGTTTTCACTGGCCAACCTCTTCAGCCTATCAAGATCTCTCTGGGTGGCAGAGTGAGTTACTTGGTGTTGCTTTATTCCTTTTATATGGATACTTGCTCTATATCCAATCTTGTTTGGTAACTGTAATATGTAGTGGTCTTTCTATAAATAAGTGTCATGGGTTAGCAAAGCATAGTCCTGGAAGTGATGCTCTTGCAAAGGGGTTCTTACAGCTCCTCTATGACCTGACAGAACCTATCAGCTGGCTAGTTTGAATATAGACAATTTTTTAAGCCACTTAAAATTCTGACTGCCTCTGTGATCCACGCTTAAGAATAGACAAACCCTGGGCAAAGCTCTCTCTCTTTTCCGGTGCTGGGACAGGTGACTGCGGGCCCCGTGCGGGGGCTGGTGGGTCTGACCCAGGCCCTGCTCGGGCCAGGCTGGGCTGGGCCACGGCCATCCTGGAGCCAATGGGCCCTGCTCCACCTGCGGAACCCCCACAGCTCTGCAGACGGAGTGACCCATCTCCCCCTCTCCAGTGCGGCCAAGATTCAGCCAAAAGCTGCCCACCACTGCCCAGCGAAGATCATGTGACCAACAGCAATAAGCAAAAGTCCAGCTGCAAGGCCTAGGTGAGATTAACCCTTTCAGTGCTGTGAAGAGCTGAAAACCTGAGGGAGAAGAAAGAGGAGATGCTTAAAGCTGAAATTCTGTTGTAAAGCTATGATATATCAGAGTATCCCATTGTAATTTCACGAAGGCATGGGGGGTGGAGTGTTCAACTTGTACTTGTGAGCAAAAGCACCTGCACTGAGATAGGCAGATGCTGAAACAGCTGTAATTTGATGAGAAGTTTGAACAGAGAGTGATGGAAGCGGTGAGGACTCTTACTCCACATGGAAAGGGGAAGACCTCTGTTCCTAGAGATGCTCCCAGAGATAGTCCTAGAGATGAAGATGAGGAGGACCCTTTGCTCCCAGGGAAGGAGGAGGGCCTCTGTTCTTAGAGATGAAATGCTCCCAGAGATGGGTGAAGAGAACTTTTGTTTCTGAACGGCTCAACCTTAAAATTGTACCCCAGTAATTCAAGAGTGGACCCTCGAAAGCAGTTGTGGGAAAAGCTGCAAGTCGTGGGAAGGGACTCACGTGTGAGCAGAGAACCAACCCAGGTGGCTGTCTCGTTGTGATAATGTGTTCATAGCACGGGCAAGAGAGACTCCTCTTCCTAAATGGACCGAACAAGGTTATTATGGAAGTGGTAAACAGACTGAACATCTCAAGGGTTGTCTTTTTACATTGTCAGTGGGAGAAGGGAGAAAGGTGGGGGGGAGGAGAAGTGTTCTGAAGGTGTGGTATGATTTTTTTTCCCCCTCTTTCTTTCTTTAGGTCTGTTAATAAACTTCTTTATATTCTTTCAAGTTTTGTGCCTGCTTTGCTTTTCTCCTAATTCTTATCTCACAGAAGGTAAACAGTAATGAGCATTTTAGACCAAACCACTACAATGAGATAAAGCGAGATCACATAAGTTTTCACAGTTTTCTCAAAAATGGTGATGGAGTTCCCTCACTGCCAGAGCAACGCTGAATTTTGGAAAAGTAACAGCCTTACTGTTATCATGCACAGAGCAGCTAGGTCACAAGCTAGTCTAGTCTCAGCCTTTCACTTGGGCTGTAATCTATGAAGTTTATAGGGCGTAGCAAGGTATACCTCCTTGATCTAGGTGTCTTTATGCTTACATGAAGGGAGAGTAATGCTAGCTAGGATCTGTAAACTATTATAGAACAACATAATGTGTTGCAAATACAATTACATCTTATGTTGAGTCAGATGCTGTAGTCTCCTGCTGGTAGCCATCCTGTTCTCAAGAGTGACTGCTTGTTTGTTTTCTGTTGATATTGAATGAACTGGTTTTAATATTTAAAGCCTTGAGTGTCTCTAGACTTACCTACATAAAAGTTCACATCTCTCTTGATGTTTTAATTGGTCAGTAAAGAATGATTACTCTGAAAATCTTCCAGTGGATAAAGATAGCTCCTGTCAAGGTGTTCCCTTTGGGACCTACTTCCTAAAGTGGTCCAAGATAGTTCTAATCCCTTGTCCCTTGAGGTATGCTGCAAGGCACATCTCTGTGCTTTGGTGCTTGAGGATTGATATGGCCTGCTTTTGCTCTTTGTTGCTTGTTCTTTGAGGAAGGGTTCATAAAAAGCAGAACAAATGTTTAGAATATCCACACATCTTTTATAGCATTATAAAGACTGAGTACTTCTTGAATACTTCAGTGTTGTTCTGCTAAAGATGCAGGACATCTGCTGATTTATATCTTCTACATTCCAGGCCATTGTTCTGGGTCTCAGTTATAAGCATCTGTTATCTTTGCATACCTGCCTGACCATAGTCAGGAGTGGACCAGGATGAAACTTGTATGATGCTTTTTCTACTCACTTTTATGGACATTTGTGTTTTATTTTCTGTGGTGTTATTTTATTTTGTCCTGTTTTCACCAGCTTTGCATGTACAATTGTTGACAGAGAAGCAACTGCTAGAAATTAAGTTTGCTCCCTACTGCTAGAAGTATGAGATATTTTCTTTGCAACAGTGTGTTTCCTTCAGGACTACTGCATGGGGCTAACTTATTATAGACTTGACAAGATTGATTCCTGTGGACAGTTTTCTAAGTTCCTTGAACTGAGTGCTATTTTTGGAAATTGTATACCAGACTTTTGAAAATTACCCAAACTCTCTGTGCTGCAGGAGAACAAGGCTAAAAAGGACTGCCCAATTAATCAAATGAAATTACCCCAAATTCAACCCAGCCATGGAATAGAAGGTGCCTTTCTAGTCCTGTGGTCTCCTTCCAAGCGTTCAGAGACCACAGGACTAGAACACAAGTGGTATGAGAAGCACACTGTGGGAACCTTGCTTTTTATATAAATCTTTCCCTGTCCCCCCCATGTCTTGTTAGTGAAAGTCCTCCTTTTCATGTTTTACACATTGACAGGAGTCCCAGAAAGGCTGCTCCTTTAAATATTATATATGTGCATGTCATGTTGTGTTTAATAAACTTTCAAAATTATCATCTTTCACATCACTTAAATATCTGCATGTTGAGCTAAGTTTTTATCAATAAGATTTTTCTTTAAATGGACTGTTGTACCTACAATACATATGATTGGAAGAGGTGTCATACTTTAGCTTTTTGTATGTGGATGTAGGAATGAGGAACAAAGTAAAGTTTAGTTCAGAAAATAATGGTATCTATGGCAACAGATGCATGCTGTGTTTCAGTGGGGAAATATAAGCAGCCATTTTAGAAAAGGTTATTTCAATAATGACTTTTCAAAAATTCATTACACAAATTTTACAAGTCAAGTTAAGAAATACTCCCATAGACAAACTAATGAGTATTAAGTTAATTTTGATACTCAACAATGATTATTCCTGCAATTAAATATTATTCTCAGGTTATGGTTAAAAAACTGCCTGAGAAATATTTTCCAGAGAGACACTAACAAAAATAAAGTTCGACATTTCTCAAGTGGAAATAGAGTACAAACTTTTTATAGCTGTCCTTGTTACCATTTTATATCCATGGTGTCTCTACCAGGATAACAAAGATTTCTAACTACATGTCCACAGGCAGAATGGGTAATAGCTGAATATTTATTTAACTAGTACTTAAAAGCTTACCTAATTCATAAACATTTGTGTTAGGGGTATGTGGTTCCTACAGGCACATTAATGGAGTTTCTAATTCAGATTGTTTCTTGTTAATAATTCAAAATAGTGACATCATTCCAAAGCCTTAGGTGTTGTCCCTGGCTGTTCTTTTGCTTGCACTGTATCTGAAGCTGTAAGTCCCTTTACCCTCTTGCAATATCAGCTGCTTCCGAAACTGCAGCAAGAAACATGAGAAAGCACTTTATATCTTTGTTTATAGTAGTTGTGGAGAGCCAAGGCTGCATGCTAATGATCTCAATAGTGACTAATGAGTAGTGAAGTTTTCAAGCAGGAAGATGTTGAAAGAGACGAAATAGCAGAGGTGAGAGAGAAAGAGTAGATCAGACCACCAGCATTAAACCCTGACACCAGCAGCCTGGAATTTTCAGGTGAAATTCACACCATTTCAGAGAGCCACTATAGGATATATGCCCCTATTCACTCTTTTAAACATTATTTTAATAGCTGTTAGTTTTAAAATTAGAAATCAGAGAGAATTGGGAGTTAAAAGGAGGTATAGGTTCTGTACCACTTCACTGTGAAGGGATTAATTTTATTATTAAAGAAGCATGCAAAGATAGGCATGTGTAAAGGGAACATAGACCTGGCTCAGATGCACATTTTGGCAGCAATTCCAAAGCTAAATCCTTGACAGGCTGCTTTCTTTGTACACTTTGTACAATTTTAGTATTTTTAACCCAAAATTTACATATACAGTTGGCCTGCGGAGAACTTGGAAGGTGGCACCGGAGCTCCTGAGTGGCTACTCTGGATGACTGATCCTTCTTCTTCATCAACCTCTCTGGACAAAGGAATTCCATTTTATATGCTGGACATGCTTCATGGTGAGCATGGTGGAATGAGGCTTTTTTTCTTTACATACGTGCCCAGACAGCCTGTAAAGGCCTGAAGGCACCAGGAATGTGATTTCTCACCTTATGAAGGATTACAGAGATCTTCAAGCACCTTGTTCCCAGTGAGTCTGTTATAATAAAGAGTGTTTTCATTCTGAAGAAATTCACCATTTAGAAGAAGAATTTGATATATTCAGTTTTTCTAAAGACATAATTTTACCTTCTCTTTCACTCCAAAACCCCTAAGCTAAATATTTGTTTGTTTACGGATGTGGTATGTTTTTCTGTGATGCTGGTAGGGCATATCTAGATTTTGTTCAAATGTTTTTCTATTACAGAAAATTACATTTATATTTTAAATTTACTATTTCAAAAATAAACACAGACAAAATTTTCTATCCTGACCTACACAGCAGCTCTCACCTCCCATAGTCTGTTCTTCCTGCATGAGGGGAACTCCCATTGATGTGTGGATCTGAGAGAAGAATTTTGCCCTAAGGGCTCAATTTTGCTCTGTGATTGACATACGCATATCATCAAAAATAGAATAAGCTATGCATTTGAGGAGCTATCAGCAGCTCCTGTGCAATGCTGTTGCTGTTGGAGATTTCTGTCATCCTACTAAAATGTGTGATAGGCTGAGAGTTATCCTAGTTCTAATGCTTGTGCTAACAGCCCCTCCCCTGAAAAAGATGAGGTAGAAACAAAGGGTGATCTTCCTTTGTTATTGTAATGAATCATATTATAGCAGCTCAGGCAAATTTAACAAATGCTTTTTTTTCTTATAACACTTCCTTGGGTAGGTCTCATTCTAGAGTCTCTTCAGACAGATACTCACTCAGGAGCTCTCTGGCTGCACATGTATTTTCACATCCTTTGACATTCTCTGAGACCCATCTGCAAAATATGGCATTTGTGATTTCCAGAGGAAAGAGCGGATTACACTGGACATAAAGCTCTGGGTTTTATTGTGGGTAGGAGAGTATTTCAGTGCCTTGCTCTGAGGTTTTTGTATATCTAGGAAAAGTTACCTCAGGGGCAAAAATCATCACCTCTCTTCCTTTCAGAACAAGTGTCTGTGGTCTTCCTTTCTGACTGTTTTCCTCCAGGTTTTTCTGCTGGCCTGAATAATATGACCACTGAGCTTCAGTGAACACAAATTTATGTAGAAATCAGTACTTTCCCTTGATTTTTCCCACTTCTGATCCCACACTTCTTTTCTGCTGGTGGGGAGGTTCTGCTCCTCTGTTATGGTTATTTTCACGTATCACTAGACCTCTAATGAGCACATTCTTAGTCCAAAATAAGGTATCTTGATGCAGTATAGCAGGAAGTGGGTGTCATGATTCACTGCTAGGTGGGACTGGGTGAATAGCTGGGGCTCAAGGGCCAGGTTTCTCATGCTTTCTTTCCGAAATTTTTCCTGCTGTCCCAGAGACAGCGACACAGTGCAAGCATAGCAACACCTCTTAAAGGACTTGTTAGGTGCGTGTTGCTCAGAACTCTAAATCTGACCTCCCCTTGCATAAAACAAATCTTTATTATTAGAGAAATTTATAAAACTATTCCAAAAGGATACAAAATTAACTCTCTCTGTCTTGTACTAAGACTATCTGTGACAGCAGTTAGAAGACAGTGTCATATTACAAAAAGATTTCATTCTGGTTTTTAACTCCACCTATGCTATGATCTGCCTCCCTGTTGGAAGTTTCAAAGGAAGGAGGTTCCTTTTCTTGCTATACAGCAGGAAGAGTGGCTGGAAGCTCCTTTTTCCCTTTGCTGTGATTACAGAAAGGACTCTTTCTCATTGAAATTGGCAGGAATAACAGAACCCCCTTTTCCTCTGGAGGAGAGCAATTTCTTCCAGAGGAAGGCACTGAAGAGCAGTTCCCAGCACTGCCTACGGGGTCCCCTGTACTCTCTCAGCCTCACACAGTTACTCGAGGAATATCAAAAGTGTTCTTCAGAGGAATTGATTAAAACATGCAATTTTTAAAATAAATTGGATGGTTTGTAGTTCCTGGGAGCTGTGCTAATATGAATATTCCATTATTTCTTTAACAAAGGCCAAATAATCATAGTTTGGGAAAGCTGGTTTATGTAAACAATTATGTAGTTAAACCCCCGAGACTGGTTACAGCTCGGAGAGGGACACCGCCTGGCCTCCATGTAGGTGCTGACAGTGTATGTTTCTGTGTTAGCTCAACACTCCCACTAGTTCGTTCACTCAACAGAGTCTAGAGCAGATATTTGGGGACTAACTCGCTTACCAAGGGAGATGTTATAGCATACCTGAGACCTCTAAGTGAGTTTTGATGTAATACATATGAAGGAACTTCTGGCAGGATATCTGGCACCTTGCAGGATACACCAGAGCATCAGAAATGGCAGTCATGGATCTCTCCAGTGACTAGATTGGCACCTCATTGTTTTGTTGCCATCTATATTGTTAACCACTAAGTTAAGGCATCTGAATCTTGATCAAAATCTCCACTCCAGAGTCGCTGTGCCATGACTAATTCCTGGAATTTGATCATGTTGACTATGATGTATGATATAGGATTAGTCACAGACATGCAGTGGTGTTCCTTCTGATTTTGTAACTGATGTTTATCAAAGGCATAGAAATTTAAATAAACAGTGCAAAAAGCTTATCTTGTGAATATGGATTATAATTTGTTCTTTGGATGCTTATATTAGTGTTTTTGAAAAAGAAACCCTCTTATTTAAAGTATGAATATTTGCATTCAAGGCACTAAAGTGGTTCCAAATATCATGAAAATATAATTCCAGCTGTTACTTGAATCTGTGTTCAGGGACCTGTTTTTTCATTATATGACCTGCCTCTCTTCACAATTGTTTTAGCTATTCTTATTTGCTGCTTGGAGCTAAAACATACCTTCTCCACACTCTCAGATTTGCTTAAGGTAAACTTGAGCCAAAACCTACTATTTCAAACCTTTCAACTTCAAAATGCTTCACAAAAATTTAAAAGTAATCACAACCATATCCTTCAGTAGGAAATATAACACATATTACAGGTGGGAAAAATGAGAGAGATAAAATAGCATCCTGAGAGAGCACATGAAATGCTCAGTCTGCTTCAGGCCACTAAGCATGCCTCCAGGCAATACGGAAATGTATAAGAGCTATAAGGCAATTTCTAGGGTTATCAAAATATGTGTTTACCTGAGATAACACAGTATGCCCATTGTGGGAATGACTGGTGATACAGCTACAGAAACCTCCTGTCCTCCACCGGTGGACAGATGTGATGGTAGGACATTGATAAAACATTGGCTGATCATCTTACTCTTCAGATCAGCCTCCTGTGAGGAAAAGCATATGCCTGAAAGCGATTAAAAAAACATTGATTTTTTAAAATAAAACCTCAAGATCAACAGATCAACATATATGTAGCTGAAATATGATTAAATTCCTGGAAATGACATAAATTCCAGACTTGCTTCTGTAGAACATGAGCCTTAAATCTTACACATTAGTAGAGGCAAACATCTGATGGTGAAAATCCCACCTCAAGCTGATGAGGCCAGTAATGAAGTGTCCATCATACTCCTGATGAACACAACAAAATATTTGCTGTAGAAAGAAAACTCTGTTACAAAAATAACTTTTCCATTGGTAGGAATTCACTTCATATAAGAAAGAAAAAAAATTGAAGCATAATTTTGAATCTCTAAAGCAGCACAAACCTGAACTGAGAAATCCAGCAGGCTGAGAAAACACCTAAAACCAAATAAAGCACAAAAATCTGGAATATTTCCTTACAATTTATGCAATGCAGCTGAGTGCATCTGTAGCGGGCACTCTAGAAATCACTTTTTATTAAATCATACTTTTCCTGCCTTTAGTTTTTTCCATATGTCCTAAACCAATATTGCTTTACTCCACTGGTCAGATGAGCCAAGTAGCTTCTCCTAGTGGCAGAGGAGACCGCAGGCTGCATCCTGTCTCCCATCAGAATGGGATCTACTGTATAGCAGCACTGGAATTGTCAGTGCTTGGTGATATTGCCTTTAATACACAAGAGTACTGGGTTGATGCTTTCCCAGAAGTCTTGGGCTGGCTAAGGCACTGATAAAATCATATATGACTCAGGGAAAAGCTTATATGCTTCAGAGGGGTCCGGGAAGGTAAGTGAGTGAGAGCAGACTGCCATGATAAAAAAAAAAAAAGCCTATTGCTTTTAACCATCTAGCTGTCTGAGGACCATGCCCTGTTCATTTGTAAAGGATTGGGAGTGAGCAAACGGAATGAATTGTCTAGCAAGAGTATTGAGCTGGGTATACTTTTAATAAACCAAGGCTCAGCTGGAACTTTCTGAAGCACTTATGGATTGAAGGAGAGTTTTTGACTGCCAGCTACTGAAGTCTCTTTTTACAGGTCAGATTGCCAGCTGCAGACAATCCGCATATTTATTAACAAAACCTGCTACCTTGCACCCTGCCTTAGGGCTGGATTTTAGCTATTTACTGACTGGAACATGAATATGACATGACTTAAGAAGACACAATTTAGTCAATGGAAGCAAAAATCCACCTGTTTTCCTCAGGTTTGCCATATGATTCTCTCTCTCTGGCCTATGGCTTCAGCCTCATTAGAACTAACTTTACTTCCCTTCCTGGAGCTACCACTTATGATCATGATGTTCAGAAAAATTACCTTAAGGGTAGAACAGAGACATAAGTAATTTTTCAGGCATAGTTTCAGTACTGGACGGCCATTTAACTTCCCATATTATGTCATGTATTTTGGATTTTAACATGTGATTATTTGAGACCAAGGGAGACAGTTCTTCCCTCCTGGTAGAAACTCTGTTTTCCAAACCTCAAAGATAATAAAACTTGCAACGCTGATGTCCATTTATCTTATTTGTCAACATTAGAAAGTGTAATTATATTTCTTCTTTTAGATCACTTTTCAGCAAGCTCTTTTCCCATCACCTCTTGTTTTTCTCTGTCTCTTGGGGCTCAACCTTGTCAGTGTTCTAGTTCATTCACATTTCACATTGCTGGTCAAGATAATGTGCTTAGGGTTATGAAATGTTGATGGATGGCCAAACGAAGCTTCAATGTCATAGACCTCTAAATCTATTGTATTTAATTAGAAATGTCTCAGGGAGTCTCAATCCTTTAAATCCTTTCTTGGATAAAACCTATATGGAGACATGGTATTTTGTTTTCTGTAAGAACACCAACAAGGGTAGAGAAAAAGTTTGGTATTGATCAAAACCAGCTCAATGAATCCAAGTTCAACTCAGAGGGGGTTGTTGAATGAGCCAAGGCCTGTGCTGCACAGGCAGTTATCTCTGTATGTGAGGTCGGTCACAGGACTTTTAGTTAGTCAGTGTTGTCTATATATTACAATTACCAGCTTTGATAGTTAGAAATAATTTGCAACTTCTATGCATCTTGAGAAGATTGGACCTCAAAACTGTCTTGATAAGGATATTGCCTTATGGAAAGCATCAGATGATACAGCATTGGTTTGGTTTTTGTTTTTTTGTTTTTTGTAATTGCTAAAATATCATTCTCTTCTGAAGCTAGGAATTAGAATGGTAATAGTAGGATTGGTAGGACTGTGCTTCCCTTTCCCCATCAGAGTACATACAGGGCTTTCTATACCATGTAACTTGATGTCTATTTTTTAAAAACTTCTTCTGAAGCCAAACTCTTAGAAATATTTCATAGTGAAAGCAACTGACAAAGCTCTAAACTTCCTTTTAGGTGTCTCTAACCTTTAGCTGAAGACTTTTCAGAAGCTTTTTTTGATAATTAAGAAAGGAATGCAAATTATCCTGGTATTTAAGCTACTTATACTAGATGAGAAAATCACTGTAATAATCCTGCTTTCACTCAGTCTCTAAAATGGTCCATTGGCAGTAAAAATGATCATGTGTCATCTCAGTTTAATGAAAAATATGTTGTGAAAATAATACTGACATTTGGAAGATTCATTTAGTCATTTTGCAATTGTGTACGTGTGACCAGCCAGTAAACTTTTCAAGTTACGTAAAAAAAACAAATTGTGAGCAAGTTTTTATGGCTTGAAATGGTACTAAATATATGGCTATATCTTCAGCCAGAATAACCATAGTGTACCTTCAATGACGTCAGTAAAACCACTCTCTTTTGGTTTTGTTAAGGACACAATGACCTATGCAGTTCCAACTTGAAATAATCAGCTTTCTCACTCACTCAGGAGAACATTGCCAAATTCAAAACTTTAATACTTTTAAGATGTGAGGGTTTAAAGTGATGGATTTGCTCAGGGTTGGGAGGAAAAATTTAATCTGACTTCTTGTTTTGGATTAAGAAAAGTGCTTCCAGAGCCCTGAGTCTGAGCGAAGGATGGCCTCACATTGGTTCATAATAGCAGCACTTCTCTTGGAATCTGTAGCTCTGCAGGGATTATGAGAACATGGAATTTGGAGAAAGAAAATTTGGCTAAGTCAGATAGTTTATTCCCCTGAAAGATGTGAATATTCCATAAACAGATGAGAGACTAGCCCTTATGTGTAAATCCTACTGAATTTACACAGTGGAGGGAACAAAGCTGTAGTAGCAGCAACTAATAAAACATATGAGTTGTGAATGTATTAAGATGAAATATATTTCAGTATTTCAATATTTCTGATTGATTTGAAAGATTTTAGTCATAACCAGCTGTCATGAGAACCTGGAGGAAGTAATTGTGATGGTATGAATTCACTGGGTCTTTCTGTAGAGGTGCTATTATTGTGGTCTAACTTCAAATTCAGCTATGGCTTGTTAAGTGCCTTAAAACCTGAGTACAACCCTCTTTTTGGCAGGAGCTCATGGGCTGAAGATGCATCTTTCTCAGTAACTGTATAGACACAGCTTTATTTATGTGGTTGGGAGACAAAAAGACAAAAATTTGCAGCACTACTCACTGTGCCAGATCTTGTAGCAGCCTCAGACCTTTTAAAAATTTGCAGATAAGCCCATATATGATGTTCATATGGATCTTTCATTTTTACCTGCATATCACTGAGGTGTACACATTCAAACTCTGTCTTTCAGAAATAAAAAGAAAGATAAGTGGTAACTTTGAGTAAATTTCCTTTTTTTTTTCCTTTCCCCTGACTCTGCTTAAAACTACATTAAGTTTTCCAGATGATGCCCTTCTGTCTTTTAGCAGTTCTAACTACATGGAATTTGAAGACTGCTTTTATATATAATGGATTTTCAGATGTTTGACAACCTGCTTGAACCTAGATGCAGTTTCAGCCTTGCTCGTCATATTCTGAGATCTGTCATCCTGAGCAAGGGTGAGATAGTCTTAGAAGCAGCAAGCCTGGGATTTCCATGGAGTGTATGATAAAGATGTAGTCAAAGACAAGCAGAGGGAAATGATATTTTCCCACTCTGAGGTATCTGTTGTGGTGTTTGCCTGCTTCTCTTTTATACCAAAGGTGTGAGTTTATTTGTCTTTCTTATTTATTACTGTACCACTGATCTTGGACCAAATGTTCTAAGTCCTGCGCATCTTGAGAGCAGCAGCTTTACTGGATGTGTGCAGACCATCTGCACCCTGCACATGTAACAGATCCACTCCTTCCAAGAACTGTTAGATTTACAAAACTTGTGCAATGTGGCTGGCACACCTAGGAAATGATGAGAGGAATTGCCTAGATCTAGTTCTTCTGAGAGTTTAGAAAGAAGAAGAAAGGAAAACTGTAGGAAAACTGACCTTCAAGAAGGAGAAATGTTTCCCCATGTGGGAAACTTATTCTGTGAGGTTTGGACGGAAGACAAATCCAGCAACTGTGAGAAATCTTAGTATCTGAGGGAGAAATCTGTTCAACAGTTAATATGGCTTCAGGCTCTGTAATCCCCTGAGGCAGGAAAGCAACCTCTGTGCCTTAGAAACTCCTTCAAGGTGTCAGCCTTGTCAGTGTGGCACTTGTGAACCACTGCACTGGAAAGCCACGGGGCGTGTAAAGGCTCCGGGTCCCAGACAATCTGTCTGGTAGAGAACCTTGGAAGTGATACAGCTGTCCACAGCAATGGGAAATGGGCAAGACACCAGGTCAGTTTCTTGTACACAAATTAATCACCAGGAGGTAACCGATGATGCTGAAAATAAAAAGGAAGGAAGAAAGTGTCTCAAGTGGAATAATGAGGCAATGAAGAATTTCACTGCAGAGAAAACTTTGGATGAGTGGGACATAACAGCAGAAGGTGTGAATGATCCCATACTCTTTATCTGCTTGCAAAAGGGAAGGCAGTTAAAGGATATTAGCTGTCATACAACAGGTTGTACTGAAGTCCTGACAGGTTTCTTTGGTTTCCAGTTACTTAGGCAGTCAGAATTAGCCATGAAAATTTTCAGGAGTATTTTACTCTGAAACAATGAAATATAAGGACTTATCTTTTTTTTTTTTTTTTTTTTAATTTATTTTAAAGAAAGCTGTATAAAAAAGAAGGTGAAATCCATAACAGCGAAAGTCCGTGACTGAAGAGAAAATTTCACAATTTAATGAAGCAAGAGCCTGATTACAAAAGAGATTGTGACTGGATCTGGAACAAATCATCTGAACATCATGAAATAAATCTTGACAAAGTACTTAGAGTTTGTCAAACTAACCAGGTGCCCAGTTCAGAATGAAGGAGAGGACATAATTGAGAATCCAAAACAGAGCAAAGAAAGATGCTTGATGAAGATATAATTGGTATCCTACAAGAGCAGCATCTGGGCCTGCAGATTGCCTGGAAAAGAGCAGAAGCCATAAACTGGAAGAAGGTATGCACTAGATTACATCACTGTGAAATAGCGTGTAAGAAGCAGCACACAGGAGATCAATGACAGCACCATTTGCTCTGGGGGATTCTTCATAAGGGCAATTCATCAGAAGATAAATGGACTATCACCCTGAAAGCAAGTAAGACATTTATTCATTTTAAATTGGATACTGGTGCACATGATGGTGTGTTGATTGAAATAATGTTATCCTCTTGACAAGAAGCAGATAATGGAGAGTCAGGGGAGGTTTAGAGGGGTAAGATGATAGCAACTAAAGTTAACATGAGGGTAAATAAAGTGGACAGATACAGTCTGTATTAACTTCATGGAGAAGAGTAATAATAATGTGTTGAATCTTTGTTCTCATCAGGACAATGTGCTCATGAAAGAGGACAGGAGGACAGTATACCTGAGGAAGCATCAGAGGACACCAGCTAGGGAACAGCTGTCTTTGAGCAGAACACACATTGGAGGAGAGAGTCAGCCTTCCTCCAGTCCCTCTTCCTACTCAAATTCCATTCCTCTGAAGAAAGAGGCAGGAAAAAAAAAAAGATATGGGTGAGTTTATTACCCCAACAACCACGAAATGCATAGGAGAATGAGCTATAGGTACACTGTTCATTCATCTCTAGAGAGAAAAGTAGGGACAGAAGGTTTTCTGCCTGGATAGACCAGAGGAATTGAATAAATATGAAAAAAAGAAAAAAAAAGTCACAGTAGTTGTTAGGGGATAATTTTCAGAGAAGTTGCCTAATACCAGGTTTTTTTATATGCTGGATGTATCGGCAGGATTCCGGGGAAAGCTTTTGGAAAAACACAGCACATATTTAATGTGTTTTCCATATCTTGTTGAGAAAACCCAGCTTCTTCAGACTTCCATTTATGTTGTGCTCAGCATTCCATTTTTATAACAAAAATAAAAATTTTGATAGCACAGAAGAAATTGGGGGACCACAGAAGATATTTTAATATGGGAAAAACACTAAAAGAAACTGAAATGTCAGAAGAGAATAACTGGAAGCTCTGAACATCCTGGAACAGAACCAAACCTGCTGGGTTAGTGTGATGCCAGCAAAATGTAAATTTTCTGTAACATAAATAGCACACCTGAGAAAGAAGGTTATTTGGCAAGACATTTAGGTAACAGTGAAACCACTGCAGTTGACAAAGAAATAGTAGATTTCTGGGAATGATGGATTACATTAGGACAATTGTACCTTATACTGCTGCCTGAATAAATAAATAGAGAATGCTCCTACACAATGACATTGCCTGACCTTAATAAAAAGTCTAAGAAGTAAAAGGAATTAATTTGGGAGGATGGTATGCCCAAAACTATATTGTCCACAGGTGTTTCAAAGAAGTATTTTGGGATTTCAGTGCAATCTTCTTGCAGGAAAGTGGTCACAGCTAGGGACCAGTGGTTTATGAATAGTAGATGCTAACAGGAAATGAGAGTTAATAAGCTCAGATAGAAAAGGAGGCTTTGGCATGGTTGTAAAAGACTTCATGTCTTAGTTGTGGGAGGCCTTAGCTATTACTATTTTATTAGCTGAAATCGACTGCAAACCACTTATTGCTGTTACTGAAAATGACCTTGTGAACACTCCAGAGAATTCACAGCTTACTTTTATTTTTTTCTACTACAAATGGATGATTTGTAAATTGAATCTGAACCTGGTAGAGATTTGGAGATGCAGATTCACTCTTCAAATTATTTGAAGCTCAGAATTAGTGTATTTTGCAAATAAAAATAAACTTTGTGCTCTGAGGTGAGCTAAGGACCCTGAGTTTCAGACTGACTACTTAGGATGAGACTCTACACAAAGTAACAAAGATTAAAATTATAGTGGCAAACCCAGCATGTTCCTCATCACTCTTATCAGTGCAAGGGGAACTACTACCACTGCATGAAATCTTGTTTCAGGAATCATGACTACTAAGTTATTAAAAAGTATGTGAAAAGTAGCTACAGAGGTTGATGGAGGCTCCTTGAGGAAAAAAAAATGTAGCAGAAAGAGGAGAGTTAATTTGACCTTAAATGAAGAAGCTTCAGTTCTGCTGCATACACCGGAAATAAAGAACAAGGCATAGGAAAGTGTTGTACTGATGGTGCAGAGAAATAACTGGCTGGAGGAAAGCACAAAAAATAGATTATTTACAGTCCAAAATAGGACACTATGAACAATGTACTTACTATTATTCTGACTCCCGTGAGATGATTTTGTTGGGAGATACAAGTAAGGAGTTGATGATGGATATCAAAGATCTTTTTTTCCTGATACACCATATTTGAAAGCAATGAGCCAGAATTAGCTGTGTGTAAATGTGAGCAGTTTGCAGTGCAATATTGGCTTAATCATCTGTATTGGGTTTGGATGGCAAGGTGTTGGTAGAAGGGGGACTACAGAGGTGGCTTCTGTGAGAAACTGGTAGAAGCTTCCCCCCGTGTCCAATGGAGCCAATGCCAGCTGGCTCCACTGAACGTGTCACTGGCCAATGCCAACCCCATCAGCGATGGTGGTGGCACCTCTGGCATAACAGATTTAACAAAGGGGGAAAACTGCACAGGGGCAACTCCTCAGGAGAGAGGAGTGAGATTATGTGAAAGAGACAACTCTGCAGACACCAGGGATAGTGAAGCAGGAGGGGGAAGAGGTGCTCCAGGCAGCAGAGCAGAGATTCCCCTGCAGCCCGTGGTGAAGACCGTAGTGGGGCAGCAGTGCCCTGCAGCGCATGGAGGATCCCACTCTGGAGTAGGTAGATGTCTGAAGGAGGCTGTGACCCCATGGGAAGCCCATGATGGAGCAGGCTCCTGGCAGGACCACCAGACCCATGAAGAAAGGAGCCTGTACTGGAGCAGGTTTACCAGCAGGACTTGTGACCCCATGGGGGACCCACCTTGGGGAAGGCTGCTCCTGAAGGACTGCATCCTGTGGGAAGAATCCATGCTGGAGCAGTTAATGAAGAACTGCAGCCCATGGGAAGGATTCACAATGAGAATGTCCATGGAGAACTGTCTCCTGTGGGAGGAACCCCATGCTAGAGCAGGTCAAGAGTGTGGTGAGTCCTCCCCATGAGGAGGAAGGAGAAAATCGCAATTGAAGCTGAGCCCAGGAAGAAGGGAGAGTTGTGGGGAGGGTGTTTTAAGATTTAGTTTTTATTTTCTCATTATCCTACTCTGATTTGATTAATAATACAGGAAACAGATTTTCCCAAGTCAAGCCTGTTTCACCTGTGATGGTACCTGCTGAGCGATCTCTCCCTGTCCTTACCTGCATCCATGAGCCTTTCATTATATTTTCTTTCCCCTGGGCATCAGAGGAGACGATAGAATGGCTTTGGTAAGCACCTGGTGTCCAGCCAGAGTAAAGCAACTGCACCAGCTATCTGCTAGTCCCAGTGAACTTCTGTCCAGAAGATGGGTGAAAAGTGGTGTGTAAAACAGGAAACAAATGCAGTGTGTTTAGACAACAGGTCTCCAGGTTAGGAACTAGCCAGGTGAAGCAGATGTCCTGTCTTCTGACTGGAACAGGTCTGATCTTCCAGAAGAAGTGAGATACCACCTCAGACACTGTTGGACCATTTAGTTGTTATTATTATGACTTCATGTGTTTGCATTAATAACGGTTTTAATTATAGCTGTCGTTACATTCTGCCTTGGAATGGAACGTGTGGTATTTGGGGCTGTGCCTTCAAAGTCTCAGCAGCTTGGCAGGGCACTGTGAAGCTCTTGTTGCAGCAAGAGACAGCTGGATGCAGGCAGAGGATTATTCCCAGAACCTCTGGTGCCAAGTAGCACTGAAGACCACAGAGAGAAGAGCTACTGAGGGCCAGAAGACAGCCTAGAGGCAACTTGCCCTCCACCTATGATTGATCAGCTAAGACCCTGTGGGAGATAGGCCATTTGCTCTTGCTGGCAGAGGAGATGCCAACTCACCCAGAGAGAGGGATTCTGAGAAGTATCTGAAAGTGGAACCTCAAGGAATGTCCCTCCTCCCACTGGCAGTCATTCCTGCGGGAAACACTGCCTGCCTCCTAAGGAGTTGGTGAGTCCCAGGGACTGTGGTACCTCAGTCCTTCTGCCCAGATCCTCCTGCTCATTTTCAGGGCTGTGAAAGGTCTTTAGGATTTGGTACAAGGGCAGTAGAAATTGTAAGACTTGTGTTAATATGAGTAGACTGACAGGTATTGCAGGTGAGATATTTTTCTGGTACGTACAACTTAACTCTGGCAGGTTGAGAAGGTGTGACTTGGTTCCAAGCCTAATAAACCAATAGAATGTGTGTTTACTATGAATGGGCTCATTCATTTCAATGGCAGTGTGTGTACACACGTGTTTGTGTGTGTGCGTGAGTGTAGAGAGAAGAGAATCCCTCTTCTCCCTTCGCCTCGTGGCTTATATCATACAGCATGCCGACATATCCAGACCAACAACTCCTTCATAAGGAATCTGAAATACAGAGTCCAAGGGAACTTTAACAGTTTCATAGCTTGTAATTCTCTTTTGGCCACGTTTTGTTTGTCAGGGGGAGCACAAGAATGAGGCCACACATAATTTAACACCTTTCCCTATTTAGAGTTTGTTAGTTTAACTTTTTCTGAGATTTTTTAAAAAAATGTTTGTCTGAATTTAGTGGTTGTGAAAGAAAGTGACAGCCCTAAAGACCGTAGTTTTCCTTGCAGAATGGGCACAGGATGAGCTCCAGCAGAGTGCATTTCCTCATATTACCACCCTGATTTGACCTTGAATGACCTGTTCCAAGGCCCACCAGAATTGGTTTTCATATCTTTCCAGTCCTTGGCCTTTTTGTGAAGACTGACAGCTGGGCTATGGCAAATGTGGTAGGGCTTCTGGGAGGCTGATCTGTGTCCTGATCAGAGCCTGACTTCTTTCACATAGGCACAGTGTTATAGTAACTTACCCAATAGTAAGTAGGCTGGTGAGCAGAGCTAATGAGACAGAGATCCCAGGGTGAGTATTTCAACACCTGCATCCATGGAAGTGCCACCTTTCCCAAAGGCTCTATTATTACAGCTGTGCTTATGCTCTAATACTTGCTGGGCCTTGTACAAACTCAGAGCAAGACGCAACAAAATGTGGGAGAAGAAAGGCTTAAAGCTACAACTCCTTCCACCAGATCTCTTTAATAAAGGAGCAGAGCCATGGGGACAGGAAATAGATTCCCGTGTCCTGGCTAGCACAGCACATTGATCCTGTGGTGTTTTGAAGGTGAATGATGAGAATCTGAATTTACTTCCAGCAAGTAGGTAATGATTCAGGCAACAAATTTATATGTTGCTGCATCCACACATTTTAATATGTTTTGGGGGGTTTTGAAAACAAGGTCCCACTCCCAAATTTACTTTAGCAGACTTATTAAAGACTACCCCATCACTTTTCTCAGCAAGGACTCTTTGGTCTAGGCACAGTGTCTTCAACCCTTGTGCTGACAGCACCACAGGGGCTGGGGTGCTGGCCACTACAGTTTTGTGTTCCCTCCACTTGCACCTCAAGGTGAATACGCTCTAATTCAGAAGCCAGGTGGTCTCATGGGGCTGGTGCTATCCTCCAGCTTATACAAGAAGCCCTACAGAGTGCCACTGCAGAAGGCCACTGCAAGAAAGCTGCTAGAACTCCTTAGGAAGTCCACTCAAATTGCACTGGTGTTCTTGGAATGCCACGTGGTATTTTCTTCCTGAGCAAGGAAGTGTGGAGCTGTACAAGAAGATTTAGACAGGATCAGCTCATTCACAGTAGGGCCTTCATTCCAGTTGCACTGGTGCAGAATCCTGCAGGAAAGCATGGCCTCTATTCCTGCACATCTCTGTATTATGAGTGCTAGCATTTAGAGGAACCCTCAGTTTAATGCAACATTCAATTCTTCCCACTAATATGTGATGAAAATCTGAGTATGGATTTTGATTTAATTGCCTGGAAGCATGGCTCTCAGCATTTTTTCTTCTGGGTATCTGTTTGTGGCTGTAATTAAGAGAGAAATATTTAGGATCTGTTTATCAGCATCTTGCAAATTTCTGGCATTTTTAGATTCAGAAGGATTTTTTGTCCATCTTTGTAGAAAACTGCTCTCTTTTATTTAGTCTTTTTCACATAATATCAACGTTAGCAATGGCTGGTGAAGAAACCACTGTTATTATTCATTAACTCTGGTGTCTCAGAGGAACCATATGTGCAGAGCAGAGGGAAAAGAGTACTGTTGTTTTTTAATACTGAGTCACTGCTACTGATTAAGTGTTTCTTCATTTTTTTCTTTCCTTTTTTTTTAAGAAAAAGAAATGGAAAAAAGGTGTTTTTCTGAAGCCTAAATGTCGGGAGAATTGATTTTCTCTGGGTGCCACAGTGTCTTCAGAAAGTTTTAGTCCAGTGGGCCACAGTGATATCAGAAAGCACTTGTTTTAAAGGATATCTGTAAAAAATTCATGGTTACATTCCTGCATCTCAGGTCACAGGAGAGTGTGACTATTAACAAGTTCCAGCTGCTTTATGGAGTTTCACCAGCCATTTGTGGATCTTTAATTTTGTTTTTAGGAAATCTTTAACTGCCTTTTTTTTTTTTTCCTGGAGGTATATTAAACCTTTAAATCTCTTTTTTTTTTTTTAAAGGTCACATTAAATACTCCCTTTGTGTCCATGCTGAGGAAGCCTTTAATTACATTAGTTAAAACAAAAAAAGGAAGAAAAAGAAGGGATACGTCTGATTTTGCTCTCAGTTCTCTGTGATTGTGCCATCTCCTCTAGTCATGTTTTTTGTATTTATTTTCTCAGCAAGGGGCCTGTTTTAATAGTGCAGCTGATGAGCTAAAAATGCGTGAGCTATGTTTTATTATACACAAGGCACATAATATGGATGAACGGCTCTCCTGGGCTGGCTGAGCTGTGCTCCGCTTGGGGCTGCAGAGAGTAGCTCCAGTCAAGCCTC
>NW_008236973.1:4371930-4376641 GCF_000691975.1 Corvus brachyrhynchos | reverse complement strand
TGCGGGAGCCCCAGCAGCCTCAGAGATGGTGGTGGCAAGGCAGTACCGTTCAGGCAGTACCTGAGTTCAAGGAGGTCCAGCTGTGGCTTCTTGCAGTCTCATCCTGCTCCTATTGCTGGAGCCAGTCCGGGCAGTTTGATGCCACCTAGGAATGGCCTTACACTCTCCTCTGAGCTTCTCTGCTCAGCGTTGTGCAGCTGCCAGAGCTGGGGCTCAGAACTGGCCCGTCTGCTCTGCCTCCATCACTGTCATTTCAGAACAGGAAAATGCTGAATAAGAAAAACAAATAATAATGATCATGTTTTTCTGTCTAAATTTAGGGGTCTAAAATTTTGGCTTGAAAATCTTTGTTTGGAAATCTGGGCCCAGATCATGAAGTGAGTAAACACAGTAACTTACTGTAATAGTGTGTTTGAATTTAAATGAAGGTAGGCAAAGCGATTTCTTCATTTAAAGTTGCAGTATTCAGAAAATGAGAGTCCCCTCAAAGATGCATACCATGAAGAAACCACAAGAACGACCTTTTGTCAAGTGATTATTAGCAGCAACAAAAATATGTAAATTCTTTCCTGCAGATTTGGTGTTTGCCATACTTTTGTTTATCCTCCTGCACACAAAGCCTGAATACCCTGAATATATACATATATATATATATATATATATATATATATAGCTACATCGGACTCATGCAGATGTGTACTTATAGTGTATATATATACACACACACACACAAATGTAAATATATATATATTCTGTATGGGATCATATTCTGTGGTTCATCATTCTGGGTAAAGAAGACAAACACAGAAGAAAATAACATTTTAGTCAGTACCTATTCAGGATTTTATAGGAAATCTGGGGCATTGCCATGACAATTCCAGAAATGGTTAGTTAATATCTTTTGTAAACACCTACTCATTTACTGCAGCAGCACTGAAAACTTATTAAGAACACTCGTTCAGTCCAAATATACTTGGAAAACTCAGAACAACCCTCCTTCTTCAGCATAATTTTTGTTTTTCTCAACATAAATATAAATTGATACAAATAAATAAGTAAATAATTACCATTAAGTTCTGCATGTCTGCAAAGTTTGGTGTGAAATAGGAAATGCACCTGGAACTTTGTAGCTCTTATGTAAAATTAATAATAAATGTTTTCTTGCCAACATCAATATGTTTATATTATGGTCATGGGACTCTCTGATGCCTAAATTATTTAAGACATTAATTTTTTATCTCTGCTCAAGCCTACTACATAAAGTTGCTGAGTTTCATATCAAAAGTGGTGGTTCAAATCAAATTGATATTGCATTTTAATTAAAGTAGTGTTAGGACATATCTCACAATCTTTACTCAGGCAGAATGTACTGGAGTAGAGAAAACTTTCTTTCCCTCTGCTTTCTGCGTTGCCAGACACTTTTAGGTTGTGACACTTAAGGCTAGGACACAAGAGAAAAGGTGAGGGCTCACTTTCATTCCCTGCTATCTCCAGTTATGTGTTGCTTCTTGGTGTTCTTGGATTGGGCATATTTCATGTGTGGAAAAATCCTAAAGACAAACAGACGACTGTAAATTACTGACCGGTCTTCTGCTCCTCCTTGTTCTAGTGAACACACAGACCTTACCTCCCTTTCAGGTGAGAGGATTTGTTGAAAAAGAGAAAGTAGTGATTTCTCACTACCAGAAGATAACATTCAAAAGCCCAACCTTGCTCATGGAGAGACTAGCTAGCATCTGGGAGGTTCCTAATGAGACAGTTCTGAAAAATAATGAGACCAAACAACTTGTTTCCCAAGAAAGCCCTAGCCATCACAAATAAGTGGCCTGGGAGCTCTGGTAAAGTGCTCTTATGATACTTTGAGCCACATTGACTTAAGGCACTCTTGGGGTGACCTTATGATGCTGTATCCCCTACCACCTGCTTATTGCCCAGATATGAATCCTGTGCCTTTCTGTGCCTTTAAACTGGGGCCGAGAGAAAGGGGGGGGAAGCTGAGCAAATTCTTCAGCAGGGTTTGTGTTTAAGGACATACACACTTCCCCGCATTCTCACTGCTGTAGAGCCGAGGAAGCACCTTCCTGCTTTTAGCTACCTTTCGGCTCTGTTTCTCAAGAGAGACGGAGCGTTAAAATTCTTTGCCTTTTAGCTAGCCTGCTAGATGAGGCAAGAAAGTTTTCCTGAAACTGTTCAGCTTTGCTCCGGTCCGAAACACCATCACTGGGAGGCCCCACAGCGCAGCCTGGAGGGGCCCCCTCCGCACCCCAGCTCTGGAGAGAGCAGAGCCACACCTACAGAAAGGACTCTGAATTTACCAGGTTTTTCTCCACAACGAGAAGGTTTATTATCTAACATTATTCATTTTGTGCCTGCGTGCACTTTGCTTGTTAAAGAAACAGCTTTTTTTCCACTTTCCTCCAAGAAAATTCTTTCCGAACCTGGGTGGGGGAGGGGCTGCTGAAACCTGCCTTCTATTAGAGGGCATGTTCATTTCAGATGTTTCCTCCCAGTTTGTCTCAAACCGAGACAGGCACTAACTTGAGATACCTGAGTTTGAGTGATACTGGCTCTTATGGTGTATTGCATATGGGCTTTTCTTATTCTGCTGGTGACTGTGGTGCAGGGAAGGAGCTGAGCAGCCGCAAGAGAGCCAGTTAACCTGATCAGCACCTCCCCACCATGGCTCTGAGGGAACAAAGGTCTCGGCCATGTAATTATCTGAGCTGTCACAGTTTAAGAATTGTGGTTAATCATCAGTAATTAACCACTGATAAATTAATAGCTCAAGTGTCTCCTATGTCCCATCTCTTATCATTTTAAGCCTGCATTCATCTACACTGCATCATTATCTTAGCTTTATAGATATTTAATTCTTCAAAGAATAGCTACTTGTTACTATATCTAAACAAAAATAGATGGTTACCTATGGCCAAGTGGGTTAAACTTGGCTGAACACCAGGTGCCTACCAACACACTCTATCAATCCTCTCACCAACTTGACAGGGGAGAAAACATAAGAAAAGGCTTGTAGGTCAAGATGAGGACAGGGAGAGATGATAATACCAGTTACCGTCACGGACAAAACAGACTTGACTCTGGGAAATTAATTTATTACGTATCAAATTAGAACAGGATAATGAGAAATAAAAGCAAATCTTAAAACACCTTCCTCCCAACTTTCCCTTCATCTTGGATTCAACTTTATTTCTTGATTTCTCAACCTCCTCCTGTCAAGCACTGCAGGCAGACAGAGGATGGGAACTGTGGTGAGTTCACCACACATTATCTCTGCTTCTCCTTCTTCCTCAGGGGAGGGACTTCTCACACTCTTCCCCTGCTCCAGCATAGGGCCCCTCCCATGGGAGACAGTCCTCCACAAAATGCTCAAATGTGGGACCTTCCCATGGACTGCAGTTCTTCACAAACTGCTCCTGTGTGCATCTTCTCCGTTGGCTGCAGGTGGATCTCTGCTCCACCATGAACTTCCATCAGCTGCAGGGGGACATCTGGCCCACCATGGTCTTCACTATGGGCTGCAGGGGAATCTCTGCTCTGCTGCCTGGAGCACCTCTTCCCGCTTCCGCTTCTCTGGCCCTGGTGCCTGAAGAGTTGTTGCTCTCACATACTCTCACTCCTTTTCCCAGGTGCAGTTGCCCTTGTACACTTTCCCCCCTTTGTTAAATCTGTTATGCCAGAGGTGCCACCACCATCGCTGATGGGGTCAGCCTTGGCCAGCTGTGGCAGGTCCATCTTGGAGCCAGCTGGCATTGGTTCCATTGGACACGGGTGAAGCTTCAACCAGTTTCTCACAGAGGCCACCCCTGTAGTCCCCCTGCTACCAACACCTGGCCACACAAACTCAATACATTACCTCAAACAATTATGAAAATCTAACAGAGATTAAACAGAAGCTTAGCAAACAAAAGGACAAAATGGGCAATAGCCACCTGGTCATCAGATAATTGCTGATCCAACTAAACAAGCTGAAACAAAGGTTCAGGCAGGTGAAGACAAATTTATATGATGTCAGGGTTGCCCAGAGAAGTCTTGGAGTCACTATCCCTGGAAGTGTTTAAGAAATGATTGGACTTGGAACTTAGTGCTATGACTTAGCTGACAAGGAGTGCCAGGTCAAAGGTTAGACTCAATGATCTTGAAGTTCTTTTCCAACCTAATTGTCTCTATGATTCTATGATCGTCATGCCTTTTTTTCTTTGCTACCTTGTGCATTTACCCGCAGCTTATCTCACTGGGAGATACATTTTCCATGTCTGACATTCTCTGATGTCTTCAGTAGTCTGCTTTCCTGCACCTGCAAGATCTTTCTCTCACAAATTCTCTTTTGTAGACAGGTTTCCACACAAAAGCATTTGCTTGCTAAAGATTCTCGGATTAAATTGGAAATCTTATAAATTCTCTGGAATTAATACATATTACGCTTTGTCTGCCATACATCTGACGGTGAGCAGTCAATATATTTATCAGTTCTTGATGAACATGAATTAATTCAAATGAATGTTACTCCATGAAAAACAAAAGGAACCTCAGATGCAGCCCAGGCTCTGCCTTCTTGAGCCATTCCCCACAGATATAAGTCATGTAACTCATTTTACAGACTTTCATTTATGAAGTTTTCACAATACTTCTGCATTTTTAACATAAGAACAGATTTTAATAACTAGATTAAATCTCATGCTGTAATTAATTCCTG
>NW_008236973.1:4338612-4371910 GCF_000691975.1 Corvus brachyrhynchos | reverse complement strand
TGTGCAGAGCTGCACATCCCCTTCTACCTTGACGTACTCTTTTCCAAGGAAGACTGTTCCAGCATGGCTATCTTTATATACAGAACACAGGAATTTAGAGAGGGGACTGAAACTCCTGTAACAACTTAGGTAGTTGCCACTCATGGGACCATGCTGCCCATCTCTTGTAGGTAAATGGTCTCTGTGATTCTGTATATCCAAGTCTTTGGCTTGATGGCAAGAGTCAAAGTGCACTGGAATCAGTAGCAGGCTTAAGCCTTTACTGACTTAAGGGGCCTAAAAATAATAAAGAACCCATACTAGTGCTGACCTCTAACAGATGGTAGCAAAATGACTGCTACAGAAAACACTGTGACATTAGAATCACATCCGGCTTGGTGGTGCTGGAAGGGACGATACAAAATCCCGTATAAAACCCTGAATGTCTCTGAATGTTTATAACTTAAAAATTAGTGCAGGCTCTGAGACTGCTCAGACTGATGGAGAGCTGTCTGAATGCACTGGAGGAGATGTGGTTCTCTGCCAGTCTCATCCTCTTTCTGATTACCAGCATACACACCTTCCCTCCTCGGATCAGTTATTCCGGATCTCTGCTGCTGTGTGAAAAACCTGTTAGGAAAGGGGTTTTTCAAATGGCAGACAGTTTTTTCCCTCCTCTTCTATGGCTGAAGCAACATGCATCTTTTTTTACAGAATTCCTGACCCATAGTTTCTGACTTGTGTCAGGTTCCTTCTCATATGAATAACGAAAATCCTCGTTTTTCTTAAAATAGCATAAGTGTAAAATATTTGTTAATCCTCTGCAATTAGGGTACAGAGCATGGCTTGAGTTGCTTCTCAGTGAAATCATAATCACAAATATTTCTTGTATTACATTATGCAATGTGAAGGCTCTTGCTAATTCCTTGTCTCTGTGGAATGGGCATGTGTTTTGGCTCCGTAATCTAAAAGTTCAAGACTAGCATTTTCCTGATTCTTGCTGTCCTGCATCTTATAAGCTGAGTATTTAAGAGTAGCATGTTTATTTATATATGTTGCTGCTAATCCAAACTGTCTGCTAAACTAATCCCTTGTTAAAATGAAATCAAGTCAGCTATTTTAGATTACGAAGTTAAAACAATAGCTCAGCCAGACACTTCACACATCTGTTTTACTTCTCCTGAATAGGTATGCAGCTTTTCTTACATTCTTTCTCAACAAAAGTGCCACCAATTAGCTATACTTTTCTTTCATTTTTCTCTTGTGACCTAAGTCTTGTTTTCTTGGTTCTTATGCTGATTACTTTTGAAATGCTGGCTTTTTTACATGTTTGTTTTCTTTCTCAGTAATACATTTTAAAATGGATAAAAATTTCATGCTTATTACTTGTTAATATGTTATCATACTCTATTACCCAAATTCAGACCAGAGGTAATTCCAATGTGGGAAATGCCAAAATAATACATTCTTGGAGATGAGATCTTAGACAGATATGGAAACCCAAAGTAGGCTTTGATTTACTTACAGTCTGCAGGAAATGAAGCATTACTGTCAATGTGGTACATAGAGATTTTAACTGAAGATAACTTTATTTCCAGCTTTACCTGCTGCTTTGATTTAAAGTGTTTTTCACATCATCTAATTTTTCATAAGCTTTCACATGTTTAAGGTTTGGCTTTTCTTAAGGGATTGTATAAGTTTTAATTTTGCGCAGAAACCCCCTTCTTATTTAGTGTATTTGCCAAGCACTTTAAAATTACATCAGGTGAGGGTTGCTCCAGCCTCCTGGAGCCAAAAATGTGGAACAATGGAGTTTACCTCACCACTTTTTAATAAACTGTTTTTTGGACTAGTATTCTGAGAGGATGCCACTGCTTCAGCCCCGGTAACCTTCAGGCCCAGTTTGATTTGGTATAATTTTATTTATCCACTTGTTTCATTATCCCTCTTTGAAAGGTGGAGAAGAAGAGGCAGGCGAACCCCATCTCAGTCCTATACTTAACTTTACATCAACTACTTGGAGATTGTCAGCTGAGAAACAGGGCTCACGTCCCCCAGAAATGCAAATGACTGTGCAAATGACTTCCCACAGAGAAGTGGGAACAGTTATTACTTCCTTTATACCACAGAGAAACTAAGGCATGGAGAAATTGTATAAGGTAATTTCAAATTGCTCTTTAACATGGAGATGTAACACTCTGTATCACTGTGGTGTGGTCAGGAAGCTGGTCCAGCTTATCTCCCTGAGCTTGTGGGAGCCACATCTATGTTCTGAGCACAACTTTTCTCTCAGCATCTCTCCTGAGGGTAAATGTCTTATGCCACTGAGCACTGTTCCCTTGTGGGTGCTATGGGTACACATTTCCCTCACATTTCTCATAGATCTTTTAGCCCTCGTGCCAGAACCAGCCCCCATGCTGCTTTGAATGGTGGCATGTGGTCTTCTATGTTATTGATAAGACATGCATATGGGCTTTAAATTCTGCAGGACCTTAACAGGAACACACGGTTGCACCCTTGGACCCAGAAATAACTCCTAAATGAGGTGTGAGAACACTACTTACCTTCTCAAAGTTGGGCCAAAGGAAAGTAGGTCCAGCACAGGCAGGGACTACATGTCCTCCCTGTCAAAGGTCTCCATCTCCTGTGGTATCTCCTTAGCTGCTACCCCGTAACTGCCTCTGATATGAAGTCAGAGTTGTTGGCTCCAATCTGGCCAATGCACTGGAGGTGGATAAGACAGGAGATTGCATCAAGCTCATTATTCTTCTCTTTAATGAAGTCCAAGCCCTACTGAAATTGTTAGAGATTGACCTTGTTAAGTCAGTGGTCTTTAAACCAGGACATCAAGACATCTTCATATCTTCCATCATTTTGTGATAGTAGGAGGCTCTGAGTAAAGTCAATGAGAGAGATAAACAACTCCACAATGAAGCTCAGCTGTCCCTAATGATAAGTTTGATGTCCTCATGCCTCATGTGCAAGAAGCCCGCAATCCCTTCTGGCTGCTATGTCTCAGGGTCTGGCTGGAGTGGCTGCCCACCATGGCAGACAAAGCTGCCAGGCATATGGTTAGATTTTTCTGCCTCCTGTATTTCAGATGTTCTGAGTTGGAGGAGTGATTTCAGCAAGTCAGTGGTGGTACTGTGATCTCCAAATGATGCACTTTCCCTCTTGACCTGCGCCTGCCCTGGGTTGCAGGTCCTGCAGGCAGAAGAGAAAATTAGTGCCACACAGGATTGCCACCAAGGTCACAAACTGAGCCAATGTCACAGCAGAGGCAGATGGGATCACCCTCTTAGTGTGTTAAAGATGAGTTTGACACTGAGGACACATGTAGAAATCAGCAGGGGTTTGCCTGTGTAATTATTATAAATTTGCTGGAGCACATGGAGCCTGTATAGCCTGGATCAAACTCTGCTGTCACAGTTCCAGTGACACTCCAGACTCTTTCAGGCCGTGTGTCTCCCAGCAGCCTGTGTCTTTCCTGCACTGATCCTCTAAAACCTGCTTAGATCTGTTCCTTAGGAATGGGAATCACTGCCTCAGCTGTCTCTCCTCACAGCTACATCTGAGCTACTCAATGCTCTCTCTGTAGGTGATGGAAACAAATAAGCACTTATAGCATGTGATTCATACAACTTCTGTTTTTGGAGGAAATGGATTTGGTCTTATAAGTGCCCATTTTCTTTTCATCAGCTTTAACAGGAATTTAGGGTATCTTGCCCTGGCATGGATATCTTCGGAAGACAATTAATGCTATTTCAACAGCCTGAATGTGAAAAACACCACACAGCACCTGTACAATGATGTTTTTTTGTGAAGGATTGTAAAAGCACATGGCAAGTTAAAGTGTGCAGCATTTGGGACACCAAGAAAACTTTCTGGATGGGCTGTTATCTACTTTTCTGTTATCCCTGTACTGTACAGGCATGTTCAGTCCCTAATGAAAAATGTGCAACTGGATCAGGGTATCGATAATTTTTCAAGCTGCTTAAAAGGGGTAGAGGAAAATTTCAGCAAGTCAGCCATACCCTCTTCTATTGACCTTCTATTTTCATCAGTAAAAGCAGCAAATAAGAACTAGCAGGGGGTTACCTTCTCAGCTTATGCAAACTCTCTTGCTAGAGAGGAAGATACTTGCCTAGCCTAATAAGCAAGTATGTAGTGTTAGTTCTACGAAGAAACAAGTTTTGAGAAAGACCATGGCATTCGGAGGAAGTTAGCCTCTGTCTTCTGATCATGATAGTTTTTTCTGTGCTTATTACAGTTAATGTCCAGGTGACTCTGGGAACTGCAGCAAAGAGTTGCTGCCAGCATCCTGTGACCCACAAATACATTGTGCTCATACTGTGTTTCCTGACTGTGATAAGTGCATATGCAGTAACTGACCAGGTGATGTCCTGCTTTTGATGTGACATCCATTAAAAGTTACAAGTGACTCAGTCCTAGATAATATGCTCAAGGAAATACTGTATTGGTGGTTTGTGTTAGAATAATGTGATGAATTTCTGACATTGATGAAAACAGTATGCCATTTTGGACAACTGTGCTAGAATATTAACCCTGATTGTTGGCATAAGCCACATTTAAAACATTTTTTATTCCCTTCTTAGACATATCCTTTGTTCTTGTAATATTATTTTACCTTGCCAGAACATATCAGTCGAAGGACAGTGGGTACGAAAAATTCAGTGATTCCTATACTCCATTTTTAAAATCTGAAATATTTTTCACTTTCCATATCGTCTCTTTTCAAGTCTCTTGATACTTTGGTGATTCCCAGTGCTGCAAGATCTGCTTTTTTCATCCATGTTTTCTCCCTTTTTAAGCTGCAGTGTTACTAACAAAATCACAAAGATATTTTAGACTTCAAATTCTGTTAAATAGTTGAACTTACCCAAGTGTCACAAAAAGTTCTGTGACAAAGTATGCAAACTTGAATAGGTGAAGAAGCCAAACCTCCAGATCCTAAACTAGAGGTCTTCCTACTGACTGCTTGTCTCTCTGGGAAACAATGAACATGTAACCAAGAGAAATAGGAAATGTACAACCAACATTACCCCAGCCTTCTCACAGTTACACAAACCCAACTGAGCTTCATGAGGGATGCCAGCAAAGAATGAGCTACAGTAAACAGCTGAGACCAAATCTGTAACTGCAATCTGGCAATGCTTTGCATCACCAGCATGCCATTTAGGAGCTGGAAATCTTTCTTCCTGGCAATTTCTTCTTGGTGTTTTTTACATGATGTTAGTGCTAGTAGGTCTCTGAGGCACTCATGACATGCTCCAGTGTCTTCACTAATCTGAGAAGTACTATGAATGCTGTTGGTTCTCAGAGGCTTCTGGGGAGGCATATTGCAGTGGTTGGCTCGGTTGAAGGCAACATCTTTCACCTTGTCTGAAACTACAGAGTTGAATCCTTAGTTTATTCATTCCTTATGTTTACTGATTTTTTTTTTTTGTCTTTTTTTATACCAAGGAATGTTTTTCCTATAAGTTTTGCTAATTGAGAAGCTGATACTAAGCTGATGTTTTTGCTCAATCCCATCCTTTGAACAAAAAAAAAAAGAGTGAAAGACACTCTTTATAAGAAGAGGAGGACACTGCATGGGTTGGGGGTAGGGAATAAGGAGGGAGAAGAAGGAGGAGGAGGAGGAGGAGGAGGAGGAGGAGGAGAGAGGGTTGTGCAGATTTCCTGCCCACACTTCAAAAGGGGCTCTCTTCTCCTGTATTATTTCCTTTCCCATTAGCCTCACTTTGTTGGCTTATGGTTCCAAAATGCACCAGGAGTCAACTCCAGTGCAAACCTGATATTAAAAACTAACAGGCTAATGCCAGGGAAAACACACTCTGCTCCTGGTTTCAAAGACAGATTTTCTTTTTTCATAAGTGCAGCCATGCTTTTCTAATAAAAATTCATTAAACAATGGTTATGAAAGATGAAGGGTGGGGGAGGGGGAAGGGATATAATCAAGTGAGTCCCTTTGAACTCACTTGAAAAAATACAAAAGCAAACAACCAAGCTGTTAGTGTCACACGTTTCCCTTATGAACAGAGGGGCCTGTTCAGGTTTGCTCACAGTCCAGGGAATAAAGATGAGTTCAGCACCTTATCTAAACCTCTCCCTCCAAAAACTGTAGGATTTCTATTCTGTAAACATGGATGCAGAGGCTCTTTTGTGTAGCTTCAGTTTACATTATTGTGGGTCTAAACGAGCCTTGTAGAGACTGCTTAATTCGTTTATGTAAAGTAAAAACAAATGTAGAAGCCCTCGCTATTTTTTATTGTTAACATCCCATTGGGAGGCAGGAGAGTAAATATTTTAGAAGTTTAAAGCAATCTACTTAAGCTTAATAATAATGCTGGGTTTCAAGTAACAGCGAAGAGTACAAGTCACTGGAAGATCAAAGATTATGCTGAGTTTTATAGCAAATCTGGGCAAAGATCTCCTGGGAGGGGTAAATCTTCAGAACTCTCCTTTCCCAGTGTTTCATGGTGATCGTTTGACATCTATGGAACAAGAAAGTGAGGAAGAGAAAATTCAGGCAGTTCTCCCATGTCCAGAGAAACAGGAGGCTACAGAACTGAAGGAAAGCTGACTTTTTGGCTAGTTTATGTCTTAAAAATTATAAATTAAAAAAAAAAAAAGAGAAAAAAGAGAAAGAAAAATAAATGTGTCAGAAATACCCCTTCTTTTCCTGGGTCAGTCTGTAATCTTATGTTAATTGAATTTTGAGTGAGTCATCTCTAAATAAGATTTCTGGCAATTTTCCTGGATTTATATTAACTGCTTGTGCTTGTCAGCAAATATGCAGAATAATTTTCAGAATCATCTGTTGAGACACACTAGACACTCTTTGCACTCTTCCCAGCAATGCTGTCCCTTTCATCTGAAGTGAGAAGAGTAGAGTGCTACATTTTGGGCCATGGGCATGTCTGCACATAAAAAAAAAAGGAAGGAAAAAAAGGAACACCAAGCAGAAGAGCTGATAATGAATGATGCCACATAACAATACTGTAATTTCAGGTATGTGTGTCTGTGAATGTGTTCAGGGGATTGATATTTAGAGAGCACAGTCAAGAACCTCTAACATAGGAAACTGGGCCACATTATTTTCCCATGGCTGAGAAACTTTCCACTGGCCTGGCTTCCAATTATAAAAATACTGGAGTCCTCAACCATTACACCAAAGCTTGTAAATTTCCTAATGAATATTTAAAATAACCCTATGGAGTTTTTTAATGTTAATGTATTTCAGCCTTTGACTAACACGCATATCCTACAGGGCTGCCATCATGTTTAGCTACATGGTTAATTCCATTCTTTTATTTTAATGCTAAAATATAGTGCCAGAGAAAAAATATAGTAAATCTTTGTTTCATCTTCTCCTGGTGCACATTTTATGTTTTTGTTTGATTTTTTTTTTGTGCCACAGTGAAGTTCCAGACACACAGCAGATGCACACAGCCAGCTTATTTCTAGGCTCTCTTACAGCACAAAAGTGACATGTCCACTCCCCCCACCCCCAAAAAAGCAATTATTGAAAATCAATACCATAATAATGGTGAGCAGTGCTGTGTTTTCTCCTTGATAGCCAATTATGAGCAATTTACTAAAGTTGTCAACTCGTGGCAAAACAAATAGTGTTAATAGTATAGATTTCATAAAGACCTATCTGTCTTGTTATTGCTGCAGTCTGAGCAGTGTTCCGAGTTCAGGCTGGTAATGGAGCAATAACTCATGCAGCGATGGAGAGAGTACCATCACCAGCACTGGATGCCTTTGGAGCAAGGGGACTGAGCACTGCTGCCATGCAATATGTCCACATGTGATTCCCTCCCTGTAAATAACCAACTGCTTTTTATAGGAAAGGTGGGGGACCATAATACCTAGAAATTTCTTGAGTGCTTTTGGGGTGTTTTAAGACAGTGCAATAAGCCACTGGGGTATTTTGAGAAGAATTTTGGGACTATGAAGTTAATGCTGTGCTTTTGATTGCTGACTTCAGGCCTGAATGCAGGCAATGCAAGTTTGTCATGTGTCTGCATAGCATCTATCACAACGGGAACTTCTCAGTGCTACTGGCATGCCATTATGTGCCAAAGGAGTATGAAAGTGATGTTAATGTAGTAGATGAAAAGTTTGGTATCAAATCAAGCAGATTTCTTTCTGTTGATGACAGTTTTCCTGAGCCAAGTTCTGTCAAAGTGCTTTAACCGTAGGAAGTTGTCTCTTATACATTGCAGCAAACATGACAGACTCCACCTCCCTGAGAGACACAGAGCTGATCTTGCCATTGCACACTCACAAATGAGTTCTCGCAAAGCAGGGCCACGTCCTGCTTTTCTGTGACAGAAAACGGCAGCAGAGAGAAGGCAAATAAAAAGCTCTGTGGATCTGAGGTGTTACCACCAGGGGAAAAGGTGTGAAGGGGACAAGTTTCTTCTTTGGTCCATGGAAAATTCACAGAAATGAAGGATGCTCATGTGGGGTCAGACATGCTGTGTATCTCTACACCACTGAGGTTCTCAATGAGCAGAGTTTTTCTTTATACCCTTAAAAGTGTGTTAAAATGTATTCTGGTGCCAGCCAGAATGCTGAGAATGCTGGTGCCAGCATGCTGAGAGGAGACCCACCTCATGGTTGACCTGTCAAAGTGGCCCATGTTCCTGCCTCCAGAGCAGGGACAGAACTGTGCTGAGCACATGCCCACCCAGCCCGAGCTCAGCCATTTAAATCCAGGCTTTGAGTTTGAACCTGAACTATAAAGCTGGGGTCCTGCCCACATAATGAATTGAAAGGCCCTTTGGAGCATGGGAATTCAGCCTGTCCTCAGGTTTCTTTGTGCTCCAGCTCATCTGTCCACCTCTCTAGGAAGCCACCATTCCTAGTCCCAAGCTTTGCCTCTGTGTAGGTGCAAAAACAAGGTGTGGGAGCACAAATCAGTGTCAGCAACTGTTCACTCTTGTGAATATATGAAGGAAAGTTGTTCACAGAGAGTTTTCAAGCTGTGTGCATCTTCTGGTCTCCAAGAAGCACATAAACCCACAACAGTAAGGTGTTGCTCCAGGAACAGAGGGAGAGGAAAAATGCGGCTTCTTGTAAGCTCCTACTCTTCCTGCCCTCTCAAAGATGTATGCATGTGTGTGTGTATATTTAGTATTTAAATTGAGTTTCTTCCTTTTTTGTCCCTTCCCTACTAAGCACTGGAGGAGTGACACTGGCCTTCCACTTGCAAGGATCTGGCAACAGCTGTGTCTGGTGCAATGTCTGCCACACACATGTGGCACTTCCTCGTGGCTGTCTGGTGAGGGTCTGAAGACAGCAGCAGCACTTGCTGGCAATTTTTAGTCGCTGATCTGCTTTCTTTTAGTGCATCCTGGGGTTTGGAGCAAGTGCATGCTCCAGTCTCCCTCCCTAGGAGCAGCTTTAAGTGGAAAAGGGGTGTCTACACTGGGAACTCACTCCAAATACTCCCTTAAGCTGCCTTGTCTGTTTTAATCTGCAATCCCCTTTCCCATATACTGGAACAGCTGCTCTGCTGAAATCTCCAGCTGGTGCTCATAGGGTGCCTTAAATGCCTTAAAGTGTTTCTCTGCTGGAGATTGTTTTCTAATTTTCTAAACCCAGGGTTCCAACAGGAGACTGCGAACATCTTCTTTGCCATAATCCCATATGTGTGTGACAGGGGTGGGGAGTTGGTGTCCCAACTTTTCTGGATATCTTTAGCAAGAAAATCTTTCTGGAAAATAAAGGGTTGATTTTTCTTCTTCATGCCTAATCTGTTTCTAGCTAAGTTGAGCCTGGCAAGCAAATTTTAGGTGCCTCTTTAAGCATTTGCAGATCTCACTAGCAAAAGAGGAGGAAACTGGTGTTGGGAAAATAAAAAACAGCCTGCACATGGAGGAATTGGAATAAATTTCCATGTCAGGTTTAAGGTCTGTTTGAAGGTTGAGGTTTAAAACTGAGATGCAGAATCAAACATGGTAGTGCTGAACCATGCTGAAACTCTGTTCCATGAGATTTCGTCACTAGCAGACCTAAATTCTAGAAGCCAGATAGCCTTAAGGGATTTCTATCATCTTGGATTGTAGAGGAAAGAGAGCTGGAGTTCTCAGAGTCTTGTCATGCTGGATTTGTTCTGACACTGAAACAGAAGGGGAAGCATCTCATTACTTAACAGTGAATGGATGGATATGGGGATTTATTTAGCAGATCAGAGCAATCTCCAAAGCCATTTGAAGAGATGAGGTGAGGAAGAACAACCTCTTAGAATGATTTCATAGACAAAGCTTAGTGAGACAATGTTAATGAATTTGGCCAAGATGCTGTCAGTAGTACAGCTCTTCTTGAGCAAAGAATCTTATGATCTTTAATTGATCATAAGTTGTCAAAGGCAAAAGCTGGTTTTGCCAACAAAAACAGATGAATACACTGAAGGTCTGTCACCAGTGAACTTTGCATTATTTCCAACATCATGTTTCTAGTTGTGACCAGAGCAGCAAGGCAAGTCTGAGTGATGAGGAACACAGCATAGCACGTGAGTAGTTCACTCAGTAGATCTTCTTTTCCACACACATACCAGTGTAGAGAGTCTAGAGAAAACTTCAGATGGAAAATGGAAGGCCAGAAGATCTAGGAAGGAAATACCTCATTTAAAAATCCACCAATTTGGAGAATGTTGCTGTTACTAGTCACTACATCTCTACATACTAGTAGATGAAGGATTTTGTTACTGTTTCTGTGTTATTTTCTCTCAAGATTGCTTGCCTGAAAATCAGGTGGCATACTGCTGATCCTTGTAGACTTCTGCTTCCACATCTATAGGACAGTTGTTCCTCTTGCCTTTTCTCCAGTATCTGCTACGTGACACTGTAAAGAATATTCACAACTCTTACTCTAGGCCCCTAATATGTGTCTTAAATTAGTAGCATAGACTCATTTTCCTTCTGTGGCCTCCTCCAAAAGGCCAAACAGAATATAGGCCCCAACTAAGTGCTGTGAATGTTTCTCTGGAGCAGCATGTCTCTCCTTTTCTGCTATTTACAAAAAAGTTCTAGAAGTTCTGTTTTGGTGCCTCAAGTTTGCAGGCCAGTGTGAGTAAAGGTCCTCTATATGTTGTGTGCTACTAAACCCATCTCTTCAGTGACCTGGTCTGTGAAAGGGTGTTTCTAGTAATGCACCGTTTGGAAAAAAACAGCAGTAAAACTCTTTGTCTTGAGTAATTTATTTCATACACTGCCTCTTTTCTGGCATGTGAATAGTGTGTTAATAACTTGCAGTTTTCTCACATTTGCTGGTTATTTGAAACCATTGTCTGAATAATTTCTATGAATAATTCTTGATCTGTAGGTCTTTCACACACATTTCACTGGGATTATTTGAAAACTGAAATTCATCTTTCAAGCTGAGTTAGTTTTTATTGGTCTCATGGATCATAAAATGTATTTATTTTCATGGAATTGACTGTTGAAAAATAGCATGTATTGTCCCATGAAGAAAGACATTTGGGCGCATGATGAGCAAATCTCATTTGCTTGTAAGTTCTATTTGGTTTGTTTAAACTGTCATTCGCAGAAACAACCATAGTATTAAACAAACTCAATGGTTCACCTAGAACAGCCCCTGAGATCTCAGGTAATCATATAGTAATTCGAACATTTGAATATTGATTCAAATACTTATAGATTTTTAGCATGTAAATTAGCTGGGAAGTAATTTTCCTTGTGCTTTGGATCAAGTTGCAAGCCATGAAAACATTAGCCACTTTCTTGTGGACATTTTATTTCTCCTAAATCTGGTGGATGTTGCATGTAGAAAAGTCAGAGAGAAAGAGAAAAAAAGAACACAAGAAAGGTAAGATGTAAAACTGGAAGGAATCTCAGGTCCCTGCCATCGCCAAGTCTAGGCAATATTTTAAAGAGGAAAAGTTAAATATTTATAAGCCTTAGAGAACAGTTTATTTTGGATTAGTTTTGCATATGAAAGTTTGGGTTGGTTTCTTTTTATCTCAGGAGGCTCTGTTGTGCCTTCTAGTCACTTCTCTGCAGGAGTACCTCAAGGAACTTCCTATTGCATTTGTGAGTAAACTGCAAACATTCATATCAGCTGGCTGCTTCTTGTCCAGAAGTGAGACCATGTGTGGAAGTCCATTTTAATATTTAAGGATTTTTTTCATAACAGCAGTACCATGCTGTATGGCATATTCTCTTCATTCACACTGGAGAAGTGTTTTGGTTTTATGTATATCCCACAGTGTAAAAACAGAAAGAGAGAAACTAGGGAATTAGTTCTTGCTCTTAACTTGTGTCATCAGTATCAGCCAAAAATATCTGGAGTAGTAACAATGAGCAGAACAAATGGTAGTGCTAGAGGATGCTAGAATGACAGAAAGTCTTTTATTCCAGCCCTCAAAATGTTTATCATCTAGTAACAAGCAATAAACAATTCAGTATCATCTACACCTTATCCAATTTAAATCCCAGAAATCAATTTTTATGAATCACTATTTAATTAGCCAATTCAGATTCTGCATTGTTTCTGCATTAAAAGTAGCTAGGTCTTAAAGGTTCAGTGTCTGTCTTTCAAATGTTTTGAAATCTCCACCATATTAATATGAATGCTTCCACTGTGTACCATTTCTGTGCTCACTATCCACCTTGTCTGATTCCTTTGAAGACTATTTCCCCTAAACGCAATGTCACTGTAAGACAATGAGACTTTTGGAGGTGAGTTTTAGTTCTCTTTTTATTCACAGACCCCCAGCAGATGGCTGGCTGCCCACCAAGACAGTGGGTTATAGCAGTGCTATTCCAGAAATGTGTTTGGAGCAGTATGTCGTGTCCAAACCCACAGGTTTGCTGAATTAGTTGAGCAATACTGGGGGCATAAATTACCTGCTGTGGGATGCCAGGAGACCATAGAACAGGAAGGGACCATGGTGTCTGTCTCATTCTGGTGTGTGTTTATCTGTGTTGCAGTGATGCTAACACTGTGGTCTTGTCAATCTGTTCTGGTGTTCCATGGTCCCTCCTGTTAGAAGGAGGCTCCTAGATATATCTTGAATCATTCCATCCATTATTTCTGCCCACAATCTACAAATGCTTAAACACAGGTATGAGGAAGAGATCATCCTCTTTTCACAGGAGAACTTTTACACATTTTAAGGCCCTAGCTGAGTTTCTTATGTTTATTCCCTAAGTACTTCAAGTTCCTTCAGTATTTCCTTCATTTCAGATTGTGTCCTCTAGATTCTCATCTTTGTTAGTTTTTAAATTATTCCTTCTTACAGTCCCTGAATAACAAATTCTTGTGGTGTCTTGCTGACTAATGTCAAAGGAACTGGAAAACTTCACCTTGTGAACAGTGGTTTTTTTATATAAAGTCTGGTACGCTGATTGCTTCCTTCTGAATTGGCATGATACTGTTACCCTGATGTTAATTCAAAGATAATTCCTGATAGTATTACTAATGACTTCTGAATTAAACCTTTGCCAGTTTCTAGCTGACTGTGCTTGAGTAGCTTAGCTGATACACGGCCATTTCACTCTATCATGCTGTGCCTATCTTCTACAAAACATCGCCAAAAACTTTACAATTTCCTTTAACTGTGTGAGCACAGCTAGACAAAATATTTGGTATAGTGTTATTGGCATGAGCTCAACTTGAACAAATGCAACATATATTTATTACTTGAAAAGGACCTAGACCAAATAGCTTTCCTCTGCCCCACGGTGAGGAAAAAGATGGTTTTCAATTTCTAAATTGTCAATTTGCTTTCAGCATTAGGTTCTCATAAGCTGTGTCCTGGCTACACATGAGGAAATCCCACCTGTGCACAACAGCGTTAGAGTATTTCAGGATAAGTGAGGCCCACACACAGCATTTGCAAATGGAGATTGTGAGCTGGAGGAATATAAAGTGTTGTTTTGCTGCTTGTGGACACAACTCTGTTGGGGTTGGAACCAGAGAAGCTGGTGGGGTGGGCTAGTCACCTGTCTATGCTATGGCAAATATTTGAACACCTGCAGAGAAAAGAGAAAGGGAGTTTCTCTTTTTCAAAACTTTCTGTTCACATCCCACTTGTGGCTTTTCTAGGCATTACACTAACCACAGACTAATAAGGAGGCAGACAGGACAAGAGGTTCCAGCATGAAGAAGACTCAGTGGCATGAGTCAGCTTCAGGAGAGAGGATGCTAAGTAGGTGTCAGGAGCCCTTGCACTTTTCCTTGCCTCTGCCATTACCTCATCTCCCAACCCAGTGCTCCTCTAACCATCTTGCATGTGAGATGTAAGACCTGGGGCTTTCTCTTCCTCCATGCTTGAATAGGGAGTAATAATGGCCTGTACATATTACTGTAATATAAAGTACACTAATAAACCTCCCTCAGACACCTTTTGAAGAGCTGTTAAGTAAACAAGTAGGAAACAAGATGATATAAGGTGCAATTTACTATAGCCTCCAAATATTTATGCAGTGTGTATAATGATGTAGTGACCATAGACAGTTGACCTAACAATACACTATATTAGCTGCAGAAATTATGCCAGTTTCAGAAACAAGAGAAAACTATGATTAGGAAATCCCCTTGAAAATAAACTGGTCTTTAACTATCTGCCCCTGAGCTGCCTGTGAGTAACTTGGCGAACAAGTAGATACTTTTGATGTTGGGACTTTCAACAGGAAAGGGATCCAGCTGCTCATGCCAGTGGTTACTGTTGTGACTGCTTTTGCTCTCTTAAATATCTTTTGGTTAATTTTGTGTGAGTCTGGACTCAGCTAGTCACCAGAAACAGGGAATAATTTTAATTTTTGTTTTTAGAAGGGGAGGTGCTTGCCAGCTCCTTCCAGACACCAGATTTGGTTAATAACTGTTTGGTTAATAACCCACCTGCTTTGCCACAATACATCTGTTTCAGCTTTTGCTGTTTTCAATATGTCTGAAGTGTTTGATCATCTGTGCAGGTGTACAAACAACCACAGAAGAATGAAGATTTGGAAATTTCCCAAGGCAATAACAAGAAAGATATTTTCATCTTTTTTAGTTGCTCTGAGACCCAAAGTGTGGTAGAGCTTAGGTGGTCAGTTGTAGGCACAGAAAGGATATTTTTGAGGTTTCAGGAAACTCTGAGAGGTGACTGTTTACTTGAAACAAGACCAGATACGAAGCTCTGACTTGTGTCCAAGTTCTCTTGATGTGTGAGGAGTGAAGGGCTTGGATCCCCTTTCAATACCTCAATAGTGTAAAGCCTCACCTCTGCAACTACAGGTGCACTTCAGTCTAGAGAGGTGACTGAAGCTCTTACAGACAGATCCTCATCAGCTTTTTTGCTACTCAGTTTATGCACCAGTGACTACAGATCCAGAGGAACAGGTAATTTGGAGCTGGCTTTAACAACAATCACAATAAGTGATGGGGCATATACTTCATGAGCTACCCAGCTTTGAACTCTGTGCTGTCATGGCTAGATGGTTGTCTTTCTACCCCACCTACCTGATTTAGGGATATGCCTATGCCTTCTGTGAATAGTGTGTGCATTGTCATCCATAAGCAGGTAGAGGTGAGCCTGCTCCCAGCTGAGCCTACCCTGTCTTGGAAGGAGAGGAGAGTAGTGAAAGCTGTGACAAGTTGCATTCCTTGCTGGGCTTCTGCTGATGCTGCTCAGTGCAAGATGACTTTGGCTCAGTCTGTTGCTGCAGCACAGAGGGAGGCTTTAATTTGTGTTGCTGAGGTCAAGGAGCCTAATTATGGCTTTCTGTTACTCTGGGATTCTTGGTAGCTGAAAAGGTGTGTTGGACTTCCATCCTTTTCTTCATCCTGCTGCAAGGCAGACAAACCCAAATAATTTATTTTCTATATGGGAAGAAGGTGCTTAGTGAAGGGCATAAATCCCATGGAGCTAGGGAAAAAAACCCTAAACAGTCAGTAAAATAGATGCTAGGGAAAAAAAAATACAAATCAGTAATTCTGCCACCAGGCACCTGCTGGCATTGTCAGCAAAATTTAGTAAGAGAGGTGTACTGAGCCACGTTTTGCAAATGCTTTTTTCGAAGCCTGTTATAGGTCTCTCTGCATGTTTATTTATTACTGTCATCACAGCCCCTCATTCAGGCTTTTAAAGTGATTCTGAAAGGCATGAGGTTTAACATGCACAGGTCTAATGTCATGCTTTAACCTCCAGAAGACTACTAGCAAGGACAGCAGCTGGGTGACATTTCCCACACTATTCCAGCAGCATGTCTCTTAGTCCGCCTGTAAAACTAACTGTGTGGGGTGAGAGAAAGAGGTCATCTGCACACTCACACCATCAGTCCTTGACCTTTCTGTTGACAATATCCACGAAATGTCCTTTCTGGCAGTTGCAGCAACAGAGCTATTTTGTTATAGGGACACATGTCCAGGCTGAAATCATCAACTCATTTCATCTAAGCTGCAGAGCAGCTAGCAGAAAATTAACACCTTTTGGCTGCTCCAACAACTGCTCTGGTTGTGAGCTAGTGGCCTTTTGGTGACAGGTTCTGATGTCCTATTACCAATTCCCAAGCTCCTCTGAACACATGCACACTCAAAAACCAATTACATATAAATGTAAATGACTTCTGAAGTTCCAAGTGATAGAGACATGACCTTCACCTGGGTCGGGTGGCTTGTGTGAGACAGCATGAACTGGAGGTAAGATGACACCTACAGTTTTGTTGTCTTGGCAGTTTCAGAAACAGACTCTAGCCCCACACCTTTGCTGCCCTTTTCTTCCTTTCACCTGCACCCTCCTCATGGACAATAAAAATGAGACGCAATACATCACTTTTGTGATGACTCTATTTTCAATAGATATGGGAGCTCAGGATCTTGCAATGACTTGAGAGATTTACATTCATCTGCTGTATCAGGTTGTTAAGAAGCTGTAGCTCTGGTCACTTCAAAGCACTTGTTATTTTGAAAAATTGGCCAGAACTTCAGCTGGTGTACATCAGCACAACTCTGGTGCTTCAGTAGAGCTGATTTACTCCAGCTGAGGATATGGCCTCATATCATATGGCTGGTTCTTAACTTAAAAGTATATATAATGCTAAGTACAAGACAGGCAGAGTTCAGTATGAGAGTAAAGGATAATTCTTTGTAGGAGGATCTTGTTCCTGTATGAAGACATTTATGGTAAATGATTAGGAAATTATGTGTCCCTACATTTTCTAAGCATGCCATGTTTGGATATAATTGTGTTACTTTGAATATTATTACTTCCATTTACAAAGTGAAATTCCAGCCCTGGTCTTTGAAAATTTGTCTCTTCGTACTTAGTAAATCATAATTATACTGTCACAGTGGTTACCAGTGGACCCTGAGGGTCAATGGACTGCTTCTAAGAGAATCACAGAGAGTAACTAAGAAAATCAAACCCATTGTTAATAAAGCTGAATTCATCATGCAAGGATGTGCAGCACCACTGAAAAATGTTTCAGGGATTGTAATTTATAAAAGGCTGGAAAGCATTTTCATGAGGTTATATTTCTCACCACCTTTCTCATTGTTTTTCTTCATGTTCTGTTTCCATTTAATATTCAGTCTCTTTCTGACAGTGTGTTTATGTTTTCTTTCCTTTCATAAGACAAGATCTCGAGTCTTTAAAATGTGTCCGCCTGACCTGCCTGATGCCTATAAGGCATCAGTGAATGTTAAGATATTATCCTTGTCCTCAGAGTTTCAGAAGTGGCCATCAGTGGTTGCACCTGAAGAAGGGTTTTAGGACAGAGTCATCTGCCGAGATGTGATATTCCCATCCTAACAAGTCAAGTGCTTTGTGAGTTAGCTAGGCTTTTCTTGGGCTTTTTAGATCTTTGCCTTTCTCTGGTTCCTACCATAAAAGATCATACTTCTGTCTTTCAGCTGTATATTTATGTGCCTTACGTAACAGTGGTGATCCTGGTGAAATCCCTATCAGAAACCCACAGCAAAGTACTGAAGTACACTTACAGTAAAAATATAATTTCTTCATCAAACAATGCACAGTATAGACTAAGGGCCTTTAATAGCTCCCTGACACAATGCTCACCTGTAAAAATGGAAATTCTCTGTCCCTGAGCCCTTTCTTTGTGCTATGTTCAAATTCTCCCATCAGCAAAGCATGCAGCTCTCTGAAGGGGTTTGCTCACTTGCTTTTTCATCCTTTGCTTCTGCCTGGATTCTTATGGCTTAGCTGGGACAGAGGGAATGCATTTCCTTCAGGCACCTCATCAAACAAGGACTTCAGAAAAAAAAAAAAAAGCAGCTCTCTTCTTGCTGGCTATTTTGAAATTGGAGTCAATTTAAAATTTCCAGGACAGATTCTCACACTGGCTGACATATACACTATTGAATCAAAAATCCATTTAATGAATACCAGGATGAGTAGTGATGAGGATTAAATGTACATATCATTAGGAGAATTGTAACTTATTCTTACATGGATTGTAAGGGAGAAACTTTGCTGCTAGGTGCTCTTCAGTCTGGAGCAAGAAATTGTGTGAGGATTAGGTAGAAGACAAAAAAATACATCTGGGGTTACCTCCACAGCTTCTGTGAGTTATATGCATTTATTTGCTGGGTAATAACCTTATAAGGGGTATGAAAGTGCTCTGCAACTAAGTGTTAGGAATAGCTGATCAGAGTGATTTTTGTAAAATTATTTATTTACCAAGACATAAGAATGGGTAAAAATTGGCTATTTTCAGCAGTTTTTTTTAGGAAAATAGCAACATTAGAAGTAGTATCCCACACAACTTTTTTTCCCTAAAAAAGGAGGATACTTTTTCTTTTCCATTCTCTCTCTCCTGCTGTCAAAATGAGAAAAAAGGACATAAAGGAGGAAGAGGGGAAGAACATGAAAAAAACATAAATGTGGAAAGGCAAAAATAGTAATATCCAAAAATAAATGTACCTGTTTTCACTGCAAGAGGAATGAATTTTGAAGGAAATTAAAATATTCTTAATGTTTTTATGCGGAAGCAATTTTTTTATAGAAAACTCTCTCCCTTACCAGACCCATTTGTGGTGTTTATAAACAAAGGCTCACCAAAACAACGTAATTAAAAGTGCTTTTGAAAAAAGTGGAGACTTGCAACTTAGATGTGAAATAGCACTGGAAGAAATCCCTCTGAACATATTTAACTATCCACCTAGAATCCTGTTTAAGCTTGTAACAAAACAAGTTGTTACAACACCATATAAAACCATTCCCAGTTTCCTTCCCAATAATGTGTTTTTGTCCTCTCCATTCAGGGCTGTCCAGAACAGTTGTGCAGTTGCATAGCAAGATTGACTGAGGAATTTATCTGGCTTAAGAGTAAGCCAGGAAAATAAAAAGAGATTTCCAGATTTCTCACCAAACTATTGGGTGGCCATCAGTGTGAGTCCTGGCACATGACAACCACCAAATATTCTGTATGGAAACACCTTGGCTTTGCATGTAGGTCTTGTCCCACGTCTCATTAAAGGTCTTTGGCATGCTGACTTTCCCTAGGGAAATTTTGGAAATGAGGTTTTCTGTATTGTACACCATGTGAGCTGACATGAGGCCGACAGAGGACCTTTGCATATGAAACAGGAAATATAATTTGTTAAGCCAGAGCTCTGCTTCTGCCTTGGCTTTGAATGCGTTGACTTCACTGGAGCTACCTTTCATTCACATAACAGCAGGAAGGCAGATATTTAGTGTTGAGCTTCATAACACTTTAACAAAGGAAAAATGAAAAAATACATCAGACTTCAAATCCTGTGACCTCTGTATTGTTTGTTTCCAGATATCTAAATACATCATATGACCTAAAATATCACCACAGCACCTACCTTCCAGGTACATATTATCAGTTCTGCTTGCTCTGAATAAGCTGAGAAACTGAAGCACTGAAAAATTAAACCTGAAGCCACAGAGGAAATTTGTGCCACAGCTTGGACTAGAATTCAGGTCTACTTCAGGAGTATTTAATGAAATAAGCTATGCAAATATAAGTGTCATTATAAGAAGTCTAGCAGGATCCTCCTAGTGAGGACAGAAATATTTGATACTTTTTAAACTGGCATGGGAAAACAAGGCAAGCACATGCAGTAAGTGCCCCTTGATCTGGTTTTTAACCATCTTGCACTGCTGTATGCTATTTACCCAGGCTGGGGTGAATGCCTGGCTTAAACAACTTGTCCCCAGTACATGCAGAAGAGTTTTTTGTGTACTTGAATTTGCTTTCAGATAATTTTTCACCATGTCCATCTGGACCTTTTTTTAATGTATTCCTTCAGTACCATTAGTGAGGCAGTGCAATGCCATTTTTCTAAGGTCCTGAATGTTTACTTCTCCAGGTAGGGTGATTATGGGCATGATGGAATGATGTCTTTAGTCAAGTGTAGATCTTATCTTCCCATGTAACAAGATAGCCTAATGAAATGAGTTTTATTCAAAGATCTTGTCTCATAACGCTTCAGGAAAACATGATAAATTGAATGATTCTTTTAGCAAATGCATCACACAAAGCACTGGCATATTGCTTATGAAGTTTAATTTTGTAATAGTTCATGGGGTATAATATACCTGTAGCTATTTCAGTAGAATGAATTTTACAGGCTCATTACAAAAGCAGAACTGTTGTCCCAAAATATTGCTTTTCTTGTTGAAGTGTTGTTCAGATTCAGGGCAATTTGCATGTATAACCTCCAAGGAATTGCTGCATCTCACTTTTACCTTTTTTTTTCTTTTATTGTTCTGTTATTATGAACTACAGTGAAACTCTTTTATTTAAATAATCAGAGACTAGCTGCTATTAGCAGCAGTTTCACTGACTAAATGTGGCATGCCAAATCTAAATCCAGAAGTAGATATTTTTTTAAACTAAGAAAAGTTCAGTTTTTTACCAACTGAAATAATGTAAAACTAGACAAAAGTAAAAATATTGTGATTTGGACACAATTTTGTTCTCTTGGATTTCAGATCAGTGGTGTTTTTACCATTTCTTAAGATATGCATTACCTTTAATGGGAAAATTACTGACCCAATTTACTTATGAAAATGAGAAATTACTTTCTCAATACCGCAATGTTTCCAATAGTAATTCTGCATTCCCATTACTGCAGTGATGCCTTTTCCTGGTCTTAAAATCAAGAGGCATACACGGTTAGAAGGGGAAAAGGGATTTTACCTTGGTATTTATTCTTAAGGATCCTTAGGTGTACACGTCCAGGTCATATGCATCGAGATGTACCCCACCGAGTCTTTCCCTGTGTCTCTGTGTCTCTCTTCTTCCGTGTGTTGTGTGTGTGTGTGTGTCCCCCCAACATTGGGTATAACATTATAGGCTTTTCTAATTAGCATATCTATCAAAGATTCCCCAATGAGAGGCTCAAGTGAGCCCCCCTCCCCAAGGAGCCTTCCCCTGGATGGTTCTATCTTGGTTTACAGAATGTGTTCTGGAGAGGACCTTGGGGTCTGGGGCACACTGATCCCTAGCTACGAAGCTTCTAAGATGTTTAGTCTCTTAGCTTAACAAACAAGTCTAAGAATGTAGGCAAAAAGCACTAGGAATACAGAAGCTGTAAAAAGGTATAACAGGGGTATAAAAGAAAAAGCAAAAATCTTCATGGCATCAGCAGAATAGTACGTAATGTAAGAAACTTGGGGGGAGCCTTGAGTGTACATTTCCTTGGATATTTGGACCTTCCTGAGGTTGTCTCTAGCTGTGGTGGATTGGGAGAAAAGCACTTGTCACTCCCCTGCATGCAAGACTTTCATCTGCCCGGGATTTCCAAGTGCACTCCCAGGAGTGGTGGGGTGATCACAGCGTCCCATCTCTTCCTTGCATGAGAACTCCGCTCCTACTCCAGCAGAACTGCCACACTTGTGCTTTTGACTGCTGGGGAAAATGCAAAGTTTGACTCTATAATTTGTTATCGTGGAAACGGGTGTGGGGGTGACCTAGCAATCTGTGTTGGTATAATCCAAGCGACTTAAGTTTTTGGCAAAGCCCCTGTTGAGGTGCAAGAAGCATAGGTTCCGAGATTAAGGACCTCAAAGCACTCTCAGGTAGAGCTCTTTTGACACAGATTACAAAACCTCTGGGACCATCACAGCTGATGGAACTCCTTACCTTTCTCTAGCTTTTTCTCAGCTCCATTAATTTATTCTTGCTTTTTTGTTTCCTATAATATCCCTAGAATTAGAATGCTGAAAAGTAACAAGGATGAGTTTGTGGAAGCAGAATCAAAGAGCAGAGCTGAAGTCCATTCCAATTGATGTGAATTTTTTAAAAGGTTAGAATATCACAGGCGCTTTTCGTTCTCTTGCTCTACATTGTTTGTGTTACACTAATCTTTAGAGGAGCCTAATGAAACTGGAGCCTCATTTTGTAAGCCACCAACTACCAAATACTGGCTAGATCCTCAACCTCATTGGATTCATTGGACTCACGCCAAGCCTGAGTAACAAGGCTCTGAACCCCTCTCTTCTGCAAATATTTTACTGGATAGGAAACACCTGGGCTCAGGAAGCTCAGATTTGGAGCCTTTACATTCTAGCATAGCAGCAATACTCGTTACTGCTAACATTAACGCTGCGGCAGGGGAGTTGATTGATTTGCCCTAAGTCGTGCAGCAGGCTGTGGCAGGATTGGTCTCCTGAGACCCAGACTCAGACTCCCAGTCCTTTTCTGTCTGTCTGAGGAAATGCTGTCTGAACATTGTGCCACTCAGGGAAGCAGTTTCCATGTTTTGGCAGTGGGTGGGAGAAGTCCATGGGCACAGAAACTAGGGAGAGCAAGTGTGATACCTTTGTTGCAGTCTGAATGCAAACATGAAATGTTTTGGGTTCTGAGGGGTAACAGGCTGGAAAACAGTGAGCTGTAATATTTGAGTTCATATTATTTGAAATCAGTTGTAGTGAAATGCTCCTTTTATTGATTAACATAAACCTCTAATTTTTTACTCTTGAGTGAATTAAACGAACTTTCAGTAACTTGTCTGTGAATACTGAAAACTGTCAAATATATATTTAAATTAATGTTTTCATAGAAATCTGTAAATTATATTCAATGTGAAAATGTGGACTCTCAAGACTGTTGATTCTCTTTATTTTTTTTTTATTTCATTTCAAAGCACTGAAAGACGTTTCAGGGGCTGCATCTTGTACAGTTTGGAGTCTACTTCTCTAAAGCTTTCCAAAGATTATTGGTTAGGATGTCCATGAAGTTTAGCTTGCAACTCTTTATAAATAAAACTTTTAGGAGCACTGAACATGGTAGAATCTACCGTGGTACAAAAGAGTTAAAAACCTTTATGGAAGTGAATTTGAAATCTATATAATACATGTACTGTATTGCACGTATATACCGCAGTCAGTATCTTTAATCGCATTTTGTGTTTCTGTCTGTCTGCATATACTTCACAATTTTTTCTTCTGTAGCTTCAATTAGTGTTTAATGAACTTAGCGAGAGTTAATTATTAAAAAGTGACTTCAGGGGTCAAGCCTGTTTTACATAGATCCACAAAGACACAGCATGAATGTGGTTTTGACACTATGAAAATTGTAGTGAAAAGATTGTTATTTTTTTTAATTGAGGAATAAAAAGCTGACCAGTTGAGTATCCTTGCCACGACACATTCTCCAGCATTATTGCTGTACACATTTATAAAGAAGCAATCTACCCTGTGTTCAGGTATTCCACTCTTATAAATGTAACAGCAAGCATCCATTTAAGTCTGACAGCATCATTCAGTTCTTTTTATGTTCCTCCTCCTTGCTGATTTAAAAATGTTATGAAATTGAAGTAGACTGCCATAAGTACAGTGACAATATGTTATTTTCCCGTTAAGTACTATGGGATGTGGTGTTACATGCCTTGCTTCAATGCTTGTGATAATTAAACATTGAGGAGGGGTGCTGAATATAATTCTTTTTAATGACATCAGAATCACAATGTTAATACAGAGTCAACATGCCTACAACATTTTAGATTTAAATCTGTAATTTTTTACAGGCAAGATTTGTGTTTTGATTACTCTCTTGCACTGTCCTTTTAACATTTGAGCTGAATCTCAGGCTGGTGTGGGATAGACCTATGTTGCTCTTCCATCAGACCTTGTTAATATCTGAGCTGTCAGACCTTGTGCTGGCTTCTCCTGGCCAAATGGGGAGCAGTAGGTTGTCCCTTACCCTGCCTGTAGTAAGGAGAGAGAAGCGGCGGAAAGCTCTTGTACACCTCAGACCCTCCTGTGCCCTACAAGTGCTGGTGCATACAGGGTCAAGGGCAGCCTTGTCAGGCTGACCCATGACTCAGTTGTGCTTTTGAGTCACCATTCTGGTTGGCTGTTCCAGGCCACGGATAGATTTGGCTTATATGTCACTTTTCTGTGCAGCAGTATGCCTCAATTCAAACCCCAGTTTTCACTAACTAACATTGTTAGGCTGATTAATGTTGCCTGGCTGGTAATACTGCTGAAGATATTCAGATTTACCCTACTGATCCCTAATACTCTGTTCTAAATAATATTGGGAGCATATTGCATGTTTATATTTGACAAAGGAGTCCAGAGACAATGAACTCTGTGCCTGACATTCAGAGAGGTGAACCTCTCATTAATCTTCTGCTGTCTTCAAGGATCATTGTTGATGGCTGCTTAGAAGATTCAGAACTGCCACTGCAGTGGCTGATGAAGATGAAAGTCAATCTCCTTTGCACATAGGCATTTGGTGGTGCTCAGAAGGAAGATTCAAAAGTCTGACCTTTAGGTTTTCCTGCTCTCCTTATGCTACAGCCACGCAGGATGAATTTCACCTGAAGTGCCAAGGCAATTTAGACAAAAATTGCAGAGTACATGCAGTGTTTGTTACTGTGCTGTTCATCTGAGCCTGCACAGCTGATCTGAGGAGGGATGGTGAATGTTTTGTAATGATGGAGACTTGGTAATTTGAGATGAATTATTAAGGGCTGACAATAAATGAGCATAGGTATGCAAACAAATAAGCAATGACAAGGAAAGGCGGGAGAGCAGGGTAACAAAAATGGCAAGGTTTCCTGAGGATTGGACAAAGATGTTTCTCTGGGATTATTTTGACTGGTGTCAACTCTTCCTTTTATTTAGGAGCAATTTCTTTCAAAGCAATAAATATTTGAAAACTTCATATGTATTAAGTGTTAATTTTACCCCTAGGCCTTCTAAGCTAAAAGTTCAAAACACAACACTGGAAATACACACAGGCTCCATCTGTTCATCTCCTGCTGCATGCTTTGAAAAGTGTCACCCAAAACCTTCGTTATTTTTAATGGTGTTATTTTTTCAGGTTTTGGATCTTTGCTTTAACCTTCAGTACCTACACCTAGCTCCCTATAAGTGAGCTGTTCAGCAGCTGGTACAACGATGTCCGGTCACTCGCTACAACTCAGGGAGGTCAGGCCATCACTTGAAGGTGGCCAATTTCCATTTCTAATTATGGCCTGTGGGCAGGGATCTGTATTCAGGACTTTGGCCCACTTTAATCCAAAGAGAATTTCCCACTGCTGTTACTGGAAAATTACATACAAAGATGAAACATAGCAACACCTTCTTCCAGGAGCCAAATAATGAGACACCACAATTATTTAGGCACCTGTGTTGGGATTTAGCGTGTGCTCACAATGTAGATTTGGGGAGCACTATTTATTCTCTGTGTTGCTCTCCTGAGCATCTCCTAGCACTCTTCCTCAGTGTTTCCCTTTCTTCAGCAGTTCCCCAAACTTTCCCTGTCTCACAGGCTGAGATGATCAGAATTTGAATAATCAGTGTTGACACTCTTGAGCGCCATCATTAGGGATTAGGCTTAATCCCTTGGGAGGAGCAGAGCCCTGGCAACTCAGATCTTGCAGAGCACTATCTTTAGTTGTCTGCATGTTCAGCACAAAAGGGCTTACAGTTTGCTCAGTTTTTGAAGTTCTTTTTCATAATTTTGTGGCTCATTTAAAGAGAACAACTGTTCAGGTTCTGCAGAACACCTATCATGAAAACATCAAGCCAGTCAGATCCCATGAAGAGGATACAAGCAGGACCTGCTTTGAAAGGTTTTTAATTTTTCTTTTTTTTTCTCGATTGGGAATTAGGTTCCTGGTGGTAGTAAGGGGAATTTAAGCTGGTATTTCAATGCTTCTGTAAAGTAGTCTATTTATTTATATGAAATATGGATTTAAATGCAACCCTTAAAGCTCTAGATCTCACATATGTATTTTGTTCTTGCTGGGAGGGTGCAAGAATTCTGCCTCCTGTGTTATACAGAAAAGTGCATGTGCTTGAGTTTTGGGTGATAGCTCTTTCCCAGTTTTAAAGAAAGCATCATTGAGGTTTAATTTCACTGCTATCCTTGAACTTTCTAAACATTATCAAAATGACTCGAGGAGCCTTAGTCTGCTGAGAGACCTAACCTGTTAGCCCTGTGCTTCATGCTAGGTAAAAGAAATGCTTGTCTTAGAGAACAAAGAGATGTATTAGTACTCACTGCAAGGTCAGGGTATGAATTAAACTACATATAAAGGTAAAAACTCGGGGAGAATATAATCCTGGGTGGATATAAAGGGAAGCCGCTTTTGAAGAAATACTTGAACAGGCAAAGCATCATCCTAGGAGGTGAAATTGGTCTCATTAGCTAGCAAATAAAAGAGGCTCTGTAAAGACTGTTCATTTGAAAGAAAGCTGAAGATTTCTCATTTTACAGCCATACTAAACAATGTTGGTATGCTGATGTTGATCAGGATGTTGATTAGCGTGAACAGCTATTGCTTGATAACACTGGTCTTTGGCTGTAATGATCTTGTGAGTTCTGGTCCTAGGGCTTCTGAGTATAAATTGCTGAGCCAGACCACTCTGAATTTGTTATTTCACCAAGTTCAGCTTTGTTCTTCTTTGTTGTCCCTTGTTTCATCTTGGGAGAGGCACTGATCCAGGCAGACCACACTGTGTGACACAGATGTATTCAGCCTTTCTTAACGGGAGTGTGCTAGGTCAGTGTCCTTGGCTTCCTTGTTCAGGCAGTGTTGGGTCAGCATATCTGTAACCTTAAACTGGGATACCCAATTTGCTCCTGGGAAGTTTGGACCTTCCCTACAGACTAGGGTGAAACTAGAGATACTTCCCTTGCAACATCTCCCACAGGATGGCAACTTATAAAACATGGAGCAAATGGGAGAAAGCTGAGTTTTACTGAAATCTCTGTCATAAGCCTGCAGAAATCACAGGGTTTCAAAGCGACCATTCATTTTTGGGTGATTTGCCCCAGCCCTAGCCATTCCTAAGGACCACAGCATCTGTCCCATGTCTGACTCTTTTCTCTTCTGGGTGCTCCTCTGCCTTAGAGCTACAAGGGCTTTAAAGGGTTACTTTTAAGATTTACAACCCTTTAAGAGTGGGTTGCCTCTCATAGGGACCCTTCTCCTCCCCTTAAATGGAATGGGCATCTTATTACAATTTTTACTGACTAGTTATAATGGATTTGCACTTAGGAATCTGAGTTCCTCTAACAGCTTTTTTAAATTCCAGACATAGGGGTTTGGGTGGAAAAGGTTGGGAAAAGAACAAGAAGCCTTTTAATTAAGTGTGTATATTCCGCTTTATACCCTGAGTTGGTTGTAAACCTGGGAACAGGACCCAATTGTTCAGATTCTAACTCCAATTCAGTCGTGCAGAACGTTCTTCTTGCCATTAGAAATATTAATAACAATGATTTATCATAATTTCACCTTCAAAGGGAACAGTGAAAAAAGACAGGTGAAAACAAGTTAATTGCTGACTCCAGATTTGACTTAAAGGTTGGTAAGTGTGAACCAATTTTTCTTTCATAAGAGAATATGTCATTTTAACAACATAATTTTAGTGGCATATAATTTTTCTTTTTATTAGCCTTTCCTTTTGTCTCATCTGCTGTTAGACTTAAGAAGCCTGTTCTCAGTACACAGCCCTCAGTGCTAGGCATCTTATATCCAAGGATCTGACTTCCCCACTTCCAATTTATACCTCTGTGCAATATGGTAACATATTGAGATATCAGTCAAGCTATTAGGCTGGCTGTAACTATTTTTAATAAAATACAACAAAATGATAGAAAAAAATTTGAAAAATGAGGATTTGACCTCTTTACATGTGTTATAGATTCTGAACATGATGTGCAAATGGTAAATTCTGAAAAGTTATCTTCCATATAATGTCATTTCTGCAGAACTCTCTTGCCTCAGGGTTGTGAATTATTGTGCTGTGAACATTATAGGAGAGATTATTTACAATAAATCGTGTAAAACCGCAAATGTTTTGCAATCAGAATATGTCAAATGCTGAGGAATGAGGAACCCACTTTGGTTTATAACTTCTTTCAAGCATGAGCCAAAAACTCTACAGTACTCTTCCTAATGGAAAAGCATCCAGACCAATCTCTATAAATACTTATCACACTCCCATAAACTAACCTATTAGAAGCACTTGACATTTTCATTTATACCTGTAAAACTGTTGGAAAAAAAGTTATATAGGCTGAGCTCTCTCATGCTTTCTCAACATTTCTTACCCACAAAATAATGTAATATAAAGAGTTGTTCATGCAATCTTTTGGCTGACTGTCTGTTATCTAAAATGTGATTTATCTGAATAATATGAGTTATGCTTCCTCCAGTTTCCAATTTATGGTGTTAGAATAATTCTTTTTTATTTCTCCAGTGCAACTGGTATGCTGTAAAAATCTACTGGAATATTCTCAGGTAATAATGTAATAGGAGCCTTAGCAGTAGCTGGGAAATTGATATAGGACCTTACATTTGTAAAATGTTAAAATTTTTTATTAAAAGGTCAGGAAATTATTTCTGAAACATCACCCATCTGCAATATTTGATATATATATTTATGCTGTATATCAACACTTGAATTTAAAAAGAGAAACAGAAAACGCTCTGCTGGAAGGATGTGGGCAGGTAGGTCAGCCCACAGATTCTCCTGGGTTGACCCAACTTGGGTATTTTGGTGGCAGATACAGAAAACTTGTAGAAAACTTTTGGGAGAATTGTTGAGAGAGGTTCAGTATGCTCAGGACTTGTAACAAGACCCAAAAGTCTACTAAAAAACCCAGAAATGGCAAGACAGAATATTAGCATTAACAGTAGGGAGAATACGCCAACATTTTGGACTGTACAGTTATGAATGCCAACAAAATATAAGATGCCTGTGGTGTGTAATGGGTCTCAGCTTATTTAATCCTTAAAACCATTGAAGAAATGTTGATCTTGAGCCCAGCAAGTAATTAAGATATAAAAAAAATACTGAACCTAATGCTAAAACTACATGACAAAGTTTCTTGCACTGTTTCTGCCATACCCTTCATTAGCACAAACTTGTGTCTCTCCTCCTTTACAAACGATTTACAGCCTGTTTCACTGAATGTGAGTGTGGAGATGCTTAAAGCACAACCGTAAGGGCAATGAGCAGGACAGTTCCTGCACCTGACTACCAAATACCCAAACACTCAAAACAACCCTCTGCCGCTTACTTCAAAGCAGTCTTTTTGAAAGGGAAAAAGAATGCAAGGTACCCCAAGAAATCTATTTTTTCATCAATCACCTGCATCTATCAGTCATGTAGATACAGCATTTCAGTGGAAAGAACAAAGTCTTGCAAACTAGGATCGATTATAACACCACATGGCTCTTGGTTTCCAGATAGTCTCCAGCCTGGTGATTGCAGCCTGGCTCACTGCAGTTGCTTTCTGAAAAGCCTGGTGCTTACATATTACCAAGGAAGTTAAGCAATTTTCTTGGAATCCAAGCAGTTGTCTTGGAAGACCACTGTACATGTTGTTATCCTACAGTATATGGCAAGAGGGCACATTTTAAAAGAAATTATGTGAAAACAAATATACAAATGTTATTTGAATTCTACATGCCCTCTCTGACATTTAGTGACTGAGACTGACTGCTAAATCCCCCACTTTCCTAAAATATCAGGTAAAATACCAATATGCAAAAAATAAGACTTGTGATATCCACGTAGGGTAACAAGTACTATTAGTTTTTCAGGAATTGTGATGAAAAACATAGTTTGTAAAATTTGTGGTAGTATATTTCAATTTGATCTGAATAGAATAAAAGTATCTTTCCAATCAGCTCATAGAATACACTCTTGCTAACAGCATTTTACTATGCAACTTATTTTTATGTTATTTTGGGAACTCCTACACCAATGTTTTTCACAAAACTGTTGAAATGCATTGATCAGAGAGCAGATTATTTTTATTTTACACAAAAATTGGTTTTTATTGACAAGCAAATCAAATAGTTATCTGCAATTTTTGGTATTTCAAGCAGAAATTTGTGTAGAGAAAGTGTAAGTTATCACTCAGAAAAATAATCCTCAGTGCATAGGACACCAGCATGAAGAATGGCAAATTACAGGTTGCCAGGAACAAAGCAGTGCTTCATAAAATTCATAGCACATTCCATCACAGGTAAACTAGATTATCAGAAGACATATTCCATATTTTATAGTTGCTTACCAGATGAGACATTTCTCTCTTTCTGTTGATGACTGCTCTTTGAGTTGTTTGGAAAATGCTGATTTTGGCTGCTGCATGGTGTGCAGGCAGCAGGAACTAACTTTCCCTGTCAAAGATCTCTAAAGGCTGTGGCATTTACTCTGGTGTTTTTCCTGATGTGGAGGGAATGGTATTGCCAGTGTTATTGCCAAAGGTGAGGGATACACAGATGCCATTCATCAGCACTTAAGTGACACCAGCAGAGATTTTCTGTGCTTTCTCAAGAACAGTTTCATGGTTTGGTTCTAGATTTGGTAACCACCCCTACTTGTAAACTACTTACCTCTGGTGACTGCTAGCAGTGTCCTCACCACAAGCACCCTCTGTGATGAGTGAAAGGGTTACAGGTCTTCAAAGGGAATCCAAGTCCTTTCCTCTGCTAGGACTACTCTCTAAAATGTTTTCATCTCTTAAATCTTTCTTGCACAGTTGAGAAAGGACAGACTTTTGGTGTCAGAGTCATGTACCCCTTTCCTCCCCTCTATATTCTGTGTTCTCTCAGTAAAAGAAATAATGGTTTGGAAATGTGTTCCAGACACAAGATTTATTCCTTAATATATATTTCTGATGCAGCCACATGCTGGGTTCCTTACATTAAACACATTTGGTGATTCAAGTTTACTTTTGAAAACAGCCTGCTTTGTTTTCTGGTCTTAGTTGTTTTGTTTACTTTTGTTTGGTTTTTTTTCCCCTTTTTTCAAACCATGAGTTTATTTTTTGTACTTCTTGTCCTTCTAAAGAATGCAGGCCTCATCTTCCATCTCCTCTTGTTTATTTAGTGCTTCATGGAAAGACACTGATCTTCACAGTCAGAAGCCCATTGTCAGCCTCCTTGGGTTGCCTCTGGCATTGTGACTTTTAAAATTATGATTTCCATCCATTAAGAGGTAATTTAGTTTTGGTTTGGATTGATCTCATTCAGCTTTAACTGTCTAAAGTTAAAGTATCTATGCCAAGCTAGTTATATGGGCTCCTTCTAAACTTAATGGAAAAAAAGGGATCTGCAGAGGTTACTCACCTCAACTCTGTCACCCTGTGTGACTCACTCTGTTGGCAGAGTGCATGGATGATGAGCTTCGGCTCTGAGTGGACCCCCCCTGCTCATGTGTGCTTCATATTTCCAAGTTGACCTCCACAGGGAAAGGGTGGGGAATCCTGTATTGTCATAATGTCCCCAACACAAATAGTGCACTGTAGGGTTGGTGCGATAAGTTTTTTATTGGCCAAAGGCTAAACACTTCTAATGCTGTTTTTCATTCTCAAGACCACAAGTACAGTGTATTTCTTCTGCAGTTTCACTCTTCTTGATTCCCTTCGTAGTATTATAGATTCTCTCTCGGGATCAGCGAAATAATATGTGAAGAATATTAGTGATATGGAAGCTTGCTTCAGGGTTATCTTTAGATATCTGAGTTGAACTCTACAAGTGAGGTGCTAAATCTGCCTTGAGATTATCAATACAAGAACAAGTGAAAATGTAGGCTTTACAAATAGATTGTACTCCTTTTGTTCTAGGATAGGAGGAGAAACTGAACAGAGCATTGAAGCTGTTGTCACACAGCTGGCTTTGCTGGGCTCATACCAGTGTAACAGCCAGCAGAGTAAGGTTACATATGTCTTATTTAAAATACTCTTAGATCAAAAAGTGTGCAGATAGCAGGGTAAGGCATGACAGGAGGTGGAAAGGACTGCTCATTTTTGCATATGACCACTCTGAGTGATGATGGAAATAGTCATGCTATTAGACTCTTTGACTGGAGTATATATAATAATGATTTTACAACAGTTTAGAGAAATGACAGTACAGTAACATTGTATTTGCCAGTCAAAGAAATCAAACCTCTGATATTTATTATGTACTCTGTAATATCTTTTGCATGGTTGGTGTTTCATCAGTGGGTTAGTAAAACTTCAGTTTTATAACTACATCCTGTTATTGAGGTCCACAATGAGCCCAGTTGTTTTCCGGGTGGAAAGCCAACCTTCATTAGCATTTTTGCAAGGAGCTAGGTATTGTCCTTCTCTTAAGACTGACTGAGTGAGTCTGAAAGTTTTACAAGAACTGGCTGAGATTTGTACCTGTAAAAATCTGTGATTTTTTCTGGTTTTTTTTTAACAGTAAAAATCCATACAGAAAACAATGTTTAACCTTTAAAACTATAAAGCCTAGGTTGTAGGGCCATTAGTATTTTTTTTTTTGCAAAGCTGAAGTATTGCATGTTTTTCACTCTGTTTCAGGAGGATTTGCATATATGAAAATGCATAATAATACCTTTTGTCTTCTAAGCTGTCTATTTTAAAATTTTCAGTTCTGTTTTCAAAATAAAAATGCAAACGACTGTTTGGTGTAGTTTGTACATAAAGGAATATGCTGGTTTTTTCATATTTGTTTCTTCAATTAGCTAGTCTGACCCAATAAATTTTAGTGTTTTGTTACTAATAACTAATGAAGAACAGGTAACAAAAGCCACAGCAGCATCTTGTACCCATTAAGAATTGGATCAAGCTAACTTGCACATCGCATGAAGCACGCCGTCATATATAGAAAGCAAGAAGTGTCTGGGGCAGCATACACTATTAATTAGAGCTGAAGCTGGACTTCTGTTGTGGCAATCATGACTTTCATGTTCTATTACTTTCATGTGCTAAAAATACTATGCCACACTTGATGTTTTATGATTTATGTATGTGAGCGGGTGGACATTAGACACATTTTGTGAGTGGCTGCAAGCTTAAATTCCCCTCACTAAAGGAATGGAGAT